>NW_020526347.1:0-231177 GCF_003368295.1 Carassius auratus | reverse complement strand
TACACTTGGAGATGGTTACTCTGTTAAAGCAACAGGACGTGGAGTCGTGCGGCTGAAAGATGACATTGTTTGATGGTAAGACAAAAGACTGCAAGCTGAATGATGTTTTGTATGTTCCACAATTGTCCTTACAACTTACTGAGTGTGTCCAAGGTAACTCCAATTTGGAAAAAAGGTCAAGTTCACAGAGAACAGATGTTACATTATGGAAGACTTATTATGTGAACTGTAAAATGCTCACATACCTAAAGATGAACGGAAGAAACTAGACCCAAAGCAAAGAAATGTATTCTTCTGGGCTATGGAACTGAAAACAAAAGGATATCGGCTTTATGATATGAAAACTTGCCAAAGGTGGTCGAGACGTGTTATTTAATGAGTCTGATTATGAAAATTGAGAAGGAGCTGATGAAAATGAGGAAGACACTGTGAAACGGTATGTGGAACTTGACTGCAAGAATCTTACATTGAGAGCTCAGCAGAAGAAGAGATCCAAAGATCAACAAGAGTGAGACAACCACCTGACTATTACGGAGAATGGGTAACACTCACTAATTACCAAACAACTGAACCCAAAACTGTACAAGATGTTTTCAGTAGTCCTGATACGGAGAAATGGAAGCAAAGCTATGAAGAAGGAAATGGAATCTCTGTATGCAAATGATGTGTGGGTCCTGGTAGAACTACCAAAGATAGAAAAGCAGTGGGCAGTAATGTGTGTTCAAAAGTCAAGGTTGATGCTGATGGAACGTTTGAGAGACACAAAGCACGTCTAGTAGGCACAAGGCTTTTCACAGACGTTTGGGTCAGACTATGACGAAACGTTAGTCTTGTAGTCAGATTTGAGTCAATCAGGACAATACTTGCTCTAGCTGTACAGTATGGACTAATATTACAGATGGATGTTAAGACTGATTTCCTGAATGGTGAACTGAATGAGGAAGTGTATATGCAACAACCTGAAGGTTTTGTTATCAAAGAAAATGAAACATCTAGTGTGTAAACTAAATCGTAGCATCTATGGACTGAAACATTCACCCAAGATGTTGGAACATCGTTCTAGATGAAAAACTGAGGAAGATGGGATTTGTCCAAACTACAGCTGATCCTTGCATTTACACTGCAGAAACTGGTGAGATGTTCATTATACCTGTGTATGCTGATGACATTCTCCTGGCTGGAAATAATGATAAACGGATGATGGAGGGGAAGAAAATGCTCTCAAAACACTTTGAGATAAAGGATATGGGTGAGTTAACTCATTTTCTTGGAGTGAAAATTGTCCAAAAACCAGAAGCTGGAGAAATCTGGATAGGTCAGACAACATATACCAAAAATGTGTTGAAGTTCGGAATGGAAAATTCCATGAAGCTTTGAAAAACCGGCAAAAAAAATGTCCCCATCAGACAAAGTTTTTTTTGTATAGATGTTTCTGAAAACTTAAGGCTTTTTTCTTCATAAAACGAGTTGGACATCCTCACACAAATGTCTGCGTACGGACCAGTTAAATCAGAAGACTAAAGTTCGCCTGCAGAAAATAAGGATGTCACAACAATAATGAGCCACTCACACCAGGCATAAGGTTTAACTGAATTTTTTTAGTTTTTGATTTGCTTAGAATGCAAATTTTGTAGAACTTGAGAATAGATAAAGATAAAATAAAATACAGGTAATGGAAAAAAATGTAATACAGAAAATACAAAGTGTGGCTTCCACAAATAAAATTATTTCTTTAAACACCGTTTTTTCTTAGGGTTTCAAGGACTTTAAATACTCTAAAGGACTAATCTAAACAAATAAATTAAGAACAAAAATAAATGTATATTCTGCTATTTATGCTAATACTTGTTTTAAACTGGGTTGCACACTCCCAGTAGTGCATGCACTAAGCAGAAATGACATAAACCCACATATCTTTACAGATAGCCAAGTATAAAACACAAATGCAGTTAGAACCCACATACATTCATTAACAATTTACCTGCTTAGTAGGCCTTATAAAAGCCTGGGCTGGCTTCAGTAAGTGAACTGAACAAACAAGTTACCCTCAGAACAGTAGCAGGCGAGTGTTGCTACTGAACCGTCTAAGCACCGTGTCCTTCCATTCGCTTGTGCATTTGGCATGTCAAGTCTTTCTCGAATGCAAGCTGCACTAAACCTGGCGTTTCTCTCGTGTAGCATTGTGCGTCGGTGCTCCAAAAAAAAACATTTTTCAGAGTGGAGAATGAATTCTCACACATTGCTGTGGATGCACCAAATGACAATGCATGTTTGAAAGCAGTCAGCACACTGGGCATGGCAATCAGATGGTTGTGGTACGTTGAGATGATGTGCTGTATGGTCCAGTCTCCCTGCATTGCTTGACAGGTCGAGAATATGCTTCACAGCTTTCACATCAAGAAAGTTATCAGCCTCTGGATTTAGTGCTGCAAGTGCACTGGCCAGTTTGTGAGTTGTGCTCGCTGAATCTACGCTCCAGTTCCCCAACCACTGAATCAATAGTGTTGTAGTACAATCTCCGAAGTTCAGTTTCCCACGTCACCATCACCTCTGTGTCCTCGCTGTAGGCCCTGTAACGATGTAACCATCCATCCGTGTGCCTCTCTATGCGTCTCCGCTTTGGCCCGGGTCTCAGTGACTCGCTGGTGTGCGTGGCAGTATCCAGCATCTGCTTAAACTCTTCATCACAACGGAGTTTTTTAACACATCCTTTTGCACTCGCCACAACACTTAAACCTGTCCAACAAGTCAGTGTCCTCTCTCTGGAGAAGCTTGTTCGGTGGGTCCAATAGAGAAGGACTCTGTGGGTTAAGTTGGCAAGGAACATGAAACTTGCTCAGATATCTCACGCAGCAGACCTGTAGCTTCCATTCTCGTCTCTGAGCCATAGTTCAGCACAGTGTCAGCATCGGTCAGAATCGATTTTATGTCATTAAATGACTTAAGAATGACTGATACAGTGGCAAGATGCCCTGTCATCTCTGCTGCAGTAGACGTTTAAGATGCGCACCTTTATAATGCATAGCAACAGTTGGCTTTCTACAGAACTTGTACAGGGAATCGCACACCTGGAAAAACTCTGAAAGTGCGGTCTCTGCAGACATGGCATGAACAACAACCAAATGCAACTGATGGTTAAGTCAGTGCACATATGGTATCCTCACGTCCAAGTCTGTCCTGTAGAATTTTCTGAACACCAACACGTTTCCCCGACATAAGTGCCGCTCCATCATATTCCTGACTCAGAATTTTTGAGCTATCCAAGCCAACCTTGTTAAGCTCAGTCAGAGTGGTGTCAGTCAATGCCTGTCGGTCACCTTTCTGAGCCGTAGCGATGCCACAGCAGACGCTCTGTAACTTCGTAAGACTCATTCACAAATCGAAGCACAATCGATATATTTTCACATCCTGTGAGGTCACGCGTCCATCAACTTTCAAAGTGTAATAGGACTCACCAACCATGATTAATAGGGCTGTCAAAACAGCTGAAAAAACGTGCATTCAACAAAGCTAATAAGTGTCAGTTGTCAGACTCATCTGAGCCTCTGATTGGCTGTTGCATTCTAACACAATCGTGTATGATTGGTTATAATGTGCAACACTGGTAAAAGCGCCTAAAATGAACATTTTCTATCAATGACAGACCTGCCCTGCACATGTTGCAGTTCACTGTATTTTCATTTTCGAAGTGTTTCCAGTTGTATTTCAAGTAATTAAAACCAATCATGGTGAAAAGTGCACATCTGAAGTGTCTCTGCAGGAAATAATACATTATTTATTGGCTCTTAGATATCGGAACAAATCCTTGTACTGGGTCGATAACGATAACAGAAAAATATCGGCCGATATTGATATGGTGGGCTGATATATCGTGCATCCCTAATTTATATATTATTTACTGATTTATTTGTAAACCACTGGGACACAATAATAATCATCCAAAAGTTGAACAAACCCATCTGAAGGCCACGTTTATCTCAAACACACACACTCATACACACACACACGCGCGTTTCGAGGAGTTTTATGGGTTTTGGATTGGTTTTGTACAGAGAAAGAAACTCTCTCTAAAATGTTGAGCAAATAAACAGCAGCTTGATCCGAACAGAACCAGAATGTGTGTCAATCACTTACTCCTGGAGCGACCCGAGTGTGTGTGTGTGTGTGTGTGTGTGTGTGATGGAAAGTTTAACAGGCTCATATGGCAGTCATTACTGCAGAGTTAAACACGTGACTCTGATGCTCCCTCTAGTGTTCACTAGTGAAACTACACACACACACACACACACACACACACACACACACACACACACACACACACACAGCTCTGAAATGAGGCTCTTGTCTCCAGCTTCATGTTTTACAGCACTGGTGGACTTTACTCAGTAGTCTCTTCCCAGTTAGTCCTCACTAGAACTAGTTCTGATAGAGATGATGAAACCTCACTTTTCACATGCAAACGCTTCAAACATCTTTAAAACCCCTGAACGTTTCCTCGTTCTCTCTGTCATCCAGTATGAAGCGTCATGTTTCTTTGTTGTGGTTGAATCTCTCCTCCATCAGCACAGTGTCTCTCCGAGTCTCAGAAACACACCAGACTTCAGGAGGATTTCATCGCTCCAAAGATGAACTTCTCCCTCTGTACCTAATATCATGGCATCAATTTAGTTTTCACTCTTACAATTAATGATATATAGATCTCATGACCTCATTATTGAAAACATTGTAATAATACAAATAAAAACAGTTTAAAATTGTATATATATGTGTGTATAATATTATATTTTAGATATTATTCCAGTTAGTGATTAATTCTATTTTGTGCAACATTCAGTTGAAGTGCATTAATAATGAAGTGAAATGAAACGCACTCAGTGAAAACAGTAATAATAACCTCCATCCCTCACATGTGTTACACAGATGTTCATTTACACTCAAGTATTCTTTCATTAGCAGATAAAACTACACACACACCCACACACAGAAAGAGAGAGAGAAACACACACACACACAGAGAGAGAGAGAAACACACACACACACAGAGAGAGAGAGAAACACACACTCACACAGAGAGAGAGAGAAACACACACTCACACAGAGAGAGAAACACACACACACACACACACACACACACACATCTGGAGAGGAACGTCTCAGTCAAACACCCTCAGATCATTTCACTCTCTCCGCTTCATCTAGACCTGGATTCTAGTCTCCTGTTCTGCATCTCCATCTGTTTCTGTGATGCAACTTTATCATTTTTCTATCTTTCCTTGCTTATGTAGGCCTGATGTGAAGCAGTGTGTGTGTGTGTGTGTGTGTGTGTGACTCACAGCAGCAGCAGAGACACACCGATGGCCTTCATCCAACACCCCCAAACATCTGACTGGAGAAACATCACCAGACTTTAGTAGGTCACACACACACACACACACACATACACAAACACACACATACACACACACAGAGACACATTCACAAGCTCAAGCGCGCGCACACACACACAGACACACACACTTTTTCCCCATTCATTAAAATAACGCTGAAATCAAACTAAATAACTAATATTAGTATACATTTCAATATTAAATATTAGAATATTAAAAGTACAAATAACTAAACAAATATTAAGTAAACATCTTTTTAAAATTAGAAATGTTGCATTGGCACCTGAAATAAGTGAATTATTTTTTACATCTCATTAAAATACAAAAAAAAAAAAAAAAAGAAGAAGAAAAAAACTGAAAAATAACAAAAACAAAACACAAATTTTAAATAAAACAAAGACCATAATACATAATACCAAAATACAGCTTTCAAGTCAACATTTCTAATTTTAATTTATTTTACATTGATGTAGTAAAAAAAAAAAAAAAAAAAAATATTATATAAACTATACTGGCATAAAAAAGGTAATAAAAATTACAAAATCACAAAACACTAAAAGTTTAGCTAAAGGTAAGCTGAAAATCTAAAATGAAGCGCTGATTCTGAAGTGGTGTAGCTCTGGTTCCTGCAGGGGTTTGGTGAAGCTGATCTGGGTTCTTGTGGTTCTGAGGGTCATGTTTCCTCCAGACGCTGCGCTGGGGGCAGAATCACATCTGGATCATCCATCACAACGGCTCAGATACCAGACCTCCATCTGTGAAGTCCACTAACATCTGAACAAACCTGGTTTCATCACTCCACATTCCTTCACTACCTCAGTTCAGCCATAAATGATCGTCCTGTCATCCTTTATTCCCCCTCACGTCCTTCCAAACCCAGATCTGTTCTTCTGTGGAAAACAACATCTATTTCGAGGAAAGTCCGGCTCAGTTTGTCCACAGTGAACGAGAGCAAAGCTTTCTAGCTTCAAAACAACAAAACCTCACAACAGTCATCCACGTGACTCTGCGTTCACTCTTCTGAGATTAATCTTTCCTATAAATCAGCAGATTCATTTCATAAAACCTGATTTTAACAGAAGCAAATAAAATGACTAAAACTAAATTTAAAATTAAAAGGTAATAATTCATATTAAATACTAGAATATTAGCACTTTTAAATACTAAAATAACGATGGCAATGAGCAACAAAGTTGTAAATGAAAGATTAAGTTTGTTTTACAAGAAAATTATATTTTTATAGATTTATTTAAATTGTTACTTTTAATCTCACAATTCTCCCTTTTTAGTTCATATCTTTCAATTTGAACTTTTTTTTTTTTATCTAAACTTGCAATTGTAAGAACATAGTCTTTTCTTTTCCAGCTCTTTAGTTAAACAGCTATAGCAAGATTATGTCTCGCATAATCTGAGAAAAAGGGGGAACTGCACAAAAAAAAAAAGTCAGAATTGTTTGATGAAACGATCATAATTATCTTATCTTTAGTCTTATCATTTAAAATCAAATGTTTTATTCAGTGTTATACTTGTAACCATTTGTAAAGCCTACTCACAAAATCTAAGTGAAAAGGTCAATGCTGCACTAGCATTTCTTGACTTCTATTATATGAGCTTTGGCAGATTTGAATAAATCATACTGAACTATGAATATGCTTGCTCCAGCGCATCAGAGCTGATTATGTGTGATAAGTGAGGGTCAAACACACACTTCTGTGTTGCTCTGCTGATGAAGACGAGGCTCTGTTCCTGCAGCTGGAGGTCAAGAGGTCAAGGCTCTCATCTGACGTGAATCTAACATGACAAGCTGAAGAGGAGAAAACTCCCCTCGAGATTCAGCCCCGAGACCCTGATCAATGAACCAGAGAGAGAGAGAGTGTGTGTGTGTGTGTGTGTGTGTGTGGTTCATTAATAATTCACATTCACACATCAGTGACGTTTATCAGGGACAGTTCACCAAAAACTAACATTTTCGTCATCATTTCATTTACTCTTCCTTGAGTCGTTTCAAACCTTCAGGAGTTTGTAAAGAACACTTTACTTGAAGAATTTATGTGTAATGCATTATAAAAGTAGATTCAGTAAATTAATTATGCCTTTTAATGACCCTTATGATGCATCGTACAAGCTCATGAATAATTGTAACCACAGATAATACTTTATAACACTTTTCAGTTCACCGTTACAAAAAGCAACGTACATTATGAATAATTATAATGCATTATACATAAAGGCTTTAAGTAAAGTTAAGTAAATACCAGTTTCTTTCTTCTGTTGAATTTTAAAGATGTTTTGAAGAATGTTGGGAACTAATCAGCTGACGGTAGCCATTGACTTTCATAGTAAGGTAAAATATACAATAGAAGTCAATGGCTACCGTCAACTGATTAGTTCCCAATGTTCATTAATATCCTTCAGAAGGTAATAGCTGATTTGTTTAAATCGAAGATACTGTTTTATACTGTGAGAAACCTTGAATATCTCTTCAAAATGTCTCCAAATTCTTTATATTATATGGAAAAGTTTTCATTCAAAAACAAAAATGCTCTTCTACTTCTTTGTGTCTCCCAACTTATCTTTCTCTAATTAAATTTCATCACACAAACTTAAAAACAATTACAGAAATGACAGATTTTAGAGAACCTAATTAAAAATGTTTTTTTTCCCCACTCAATATAATTTTTTCATATTTAAGATATGATTGTGATCTCTCCATTCATGTATTTTCTTATTATACATACACACACACACACACACATATATATATATATAAAGAAAAGTAAACGTGTTAAAGTCTGAGCCTCTGTTCTCCTGAACATGATTTGACATCACTAATGTTCCTGATGTTCAGCGAGACAAACACAGCGCTCCGAGAGAGAGAAGATGTTTCACTTCACGAACAGAGAGAGAGATCAGGACATTATTAATCTGTGAACACAGGTCTGTAACAGACAGTAACACTGATATGAGAGTGATGGGATCTAACACCTGTCTGTTTCCCCTCCCATGATGCCCTGCGGCCTGACAACAGCTGAAATCTCTCAGAGAGCCATTCATATACACACACACACACACGCACACACTCACGCATGCACGCACACACACACACACACACACACAGCGCTGTCCTTGAATGAACCTCAATCATTACTCACACACAGACTCTGTTTCTCTCCTCCTGACATTAATAAAACACGTGTGAAGAAAATAAATATATGAATATATATTTTGAATTTGTGTGTGTGTATATATACACACAACAATGGCAGTAAAATGAGATTGCCCCCTGCGTGACCTCTGACCCGTGTGTGACCTCTGACCAGAGTCAGTCTTAGCTCATAACGATTACAATAACGAGTGCAGACAGACGGATGCGGATGTGTTCGACCGGCAGGTGTTTCTGTCTTTAGTCTGGAAACATTCACACTCCACAGAGATCAGACGATGCAAACACGATCAGATACACAATACATTTCAGTATTTCTCAGAACTGAATCTGAATTAAGCAGGAAAACACAATGCAGTATTTCAATTTGAATTCAATTCAAGGAAAGAGAATTAGAATTTAAATTTAAATGGATTTCTCTTAACTGTTAATTCCTCTTCCTTTAATTCAAATGATAATTAAAAATTCATGTTAATTAAAATCAGAATTCAGACTTGCAAGATGACAGATCTTTTTGCACAATACTGTTGGTCTGCAGATGTGAAGCTAAAGGAGGTTAAAGTCACATGAGCACACGACATCATGCCATCTATACATTATTCAGAGCTCTACTGGGTCAAACTTGGGTATTCACACACACACACACACACACACACACACACACACACACACACACACACACACACACACACACACACACACACTAATAGTCTCCCCATCTCCCAGCAGCACAATCAAGAGACGCTTAAAAGCATCAGGAAGCTTAAACACACCCACCTTTGTGTCTCAGGCTTTCTAACAGACTGTGTGTGTGTGTGTGTGTGTGTGTGTGTGCGTCTACAGGAAGTTCCAGTAACTGTAAGTTCTGCTGCATGAGACTATAATTCGCCGACAGTAGAGACGTGTCCTCAGATAAACTCTGAACACATGCTCACACACAGACCTCAAGAAATCCTTGCAATGCATCCAAAACACTGCCACAGCAAGCGCACACACACACACACACACACACACACTCTCTCTGTCTCTCTCTCACACACACACTCTCTCTCTCTCACACACACACACAGCTGTTGAGGTGTCTATCTGACCGTTACTGCTGACAGTTTTACTGATTACTGAATTCGTTTCTCTCCATCCGTCCATGAAGACCAGAGCTGTGCAGATGAGCAAATAGAGATGTTTTTGTCAATGTTGTTTAACTCTATGGCTGTTTAAGGAAACAATAAATGTATTTTATTTGTATATTATAAAATGTATATTAATTTACTGAAATCATGTTTCGAGTGAAACACATTTGGAAATAAACCACGTTATAAGCCTTTAATCAGTGTTATTTTAGAATAATTTATATACTATTCATATTTTTCTATTTTAGGTTTCATTTTCATTTCTACTGATTTCTGTGCTTTTGTCATTTGTATAAATTTTTTGTTTTTCGTTCTATATTTAACGATTTATGTTCCTTGATATTTGTGTAGTTCAGTTATTTTATTTCCTACTAGTAATTTCAACGTGAACTTATTTCAGTTACAGCAATATTTAAGTATTATTCAGATGCTGTTATTGTTTTGATTAATATTTTGAATTAGTATTTTATTTTTATGTTTTGTTTTCATTTAAATTTTAGTTAAAGTTTTTGTCATTTTGTTGTGTATTTTTATAACCTATTAGTTTTTTTATGTCTAGTTTTTATAAAAACATTTTTATTTTAGTTTCAGTTATTTTAGTGCATCAATTAGTAATAAATAAATAAACTAATGATAATAAATAAAAATAAATGAAATAGTAATAAATAAAATCGCGAAAATATATAACTATAAAAATTAAACACAATAATAAATATAACTTTAATAATATAAAAATAAAAACTTTTTTATTTGTTACTATATTTTATTTCAGTAAAAATGTATTTTATTTGGAGTATCAAATTATATAGTTAAACATTTATCTTTTTCAGCTAACAGAGATATTTTATCTCAAGATAACCACCAGACAGACAACAGTGAGTGAAAAAGATCCTGCTCTTCAGTAAATCTGAATGGATGCGGGTCGAGAGGTTTCTGCAGCGGTTTGTTACGTGGCTCAGCATCACGTAGTCTATAAATCTGTCGGGTCAGCGTAACAGGAAACATTTCGACATGACTCGGTTAAAAGTTTGAGGTTTGATCTGCAGCCCCTCGAACCTACGACTGCCACGTGCAGCTCAGAGGCGGCTGTGTAATTACGGCGCTCACCGCAGGACAAACCATGGAAAGACTGAGGAGAGCTGGAGTAACACCAGAGTCTGCTGCTGCTCGTCAGATTCCTCAAGAGCTGTATGCTTTCTACAAACCCTTAAAGTGGCAGTCCACCCAGAAACACACACATTTTTTTTTAGAACGACTTTAGATACTCAAGTACATGTACAAAACTTGTCCAAATATTGTCCCAGTTTCCAACCCTCCAATAGTTTAGAAAAAGCACTATACAAGTATTTAGTACGAGTCTTGTGCTCTATTCCAAGTATTATAGATCATACAGTTTTCTGTCAGAAAGATAAAAAGAGTTATTCACTGAAAATCTAACCTGATGATGCAGGTTCAATTAAAGATGTGTCGACTGTCAAACAACGCTTGTTCTTTGGTGATGTCAAACCTGGTCTGAATTACATTTTGAGAGCTATGCTGCCTACACAAAGCTATTTAAAGCAAAGCAATTTTTTTGAAAACCACTGTCCCCTTCTTTTTCAATGCATGAATGAAAATCTTAGACATTGTGCAATATAAATAAAAAATCCATAATACCATGACGTGCAAAAATCCTGAAACATATTTCCAGTGACGGTCAGTGCTCTCAGTGTTTGTTTGGATGCGTGTGTGATTGTCACACTTCACCTAGTGGCATGAAGAACTGGACGCACAACCAGCTTTTCTCCGTCTTATCACCCGGACTCTGAAAACACAAGATATTTCATGTGTGAAAGCTGTCAGATATCGCTGGCTCCTTTCTGAGAGAGATCCAGTCTTCAGATACGGGGTAAAAACATCTCTGGTGTATGTAAGTGCTGCTGAAGTGGAGAAACACACTTCTGAAATCTACAGACGCAAACAGAATAAGTGAAATAAAACAAACACTTCAAATGTGTTTTGGACGTTTTGTTTCCACCAGTCTGAAGCAACTGATGTTACTGAAGCTAAATAAGACAAAAACTCAAAGTGTATTGAAAAATCAACGGGTTTGCCTGTCTTGTCTTGCCTTAATCTAAAGTAGATTTGATATTTGTAAAGACAACATGCATGCTGCTCACCTCTCTGTCTCGGGGTGTTTCCATGCTGCTCGAGTCCCTTCTTCAGTGCAAGTTTGTGGGTTTTGTTAAATCAGCAAGAGCAACAACAATAGCCACGATCGACACCACAAATGAAGAAGAAACACTTAATGAATTGCTTTGGCAGAAAAGCATATATGTTTATTAAGCACTTTAATGTCAGAAAACTCAGCTCAATATAATACAGGGAATTAAATTCAAAATAGGAAAGTTTTCAATGTACACTGTCTGCTATTTACAATCAAACTTCTCTTGCAATGAACTCCATGCTTGAAGAAAGAAAACACTCCTCAGTAAAACAGATGGCTTGAGATTTCTGAATACTGTCCAGGGTTCATCTTCATCTTAAAAAGCTCATTCTCTGTCTGTCCTTGTACAAGGCTTAGTAAAGTGTCTTTCTGTAATTCTACAGAGAACAAGCTTTTTGAAGCAGTTAAACCCAATATGGTCTTCCTGAGAGTCTGGTCTCATAGCAAACAGATGTCTGAAATCCACTCGACACCCGCCCCGTTCTCCCTCCCTCAGAGACACGAGATCCGGCTTCACAAGACCGTGGGCTTTTTTGTGTTTTAACTTTGGCTTGAGGAGTATAGATTTCAAACCCTGTCCTGAAATCCAAATATTACTGCGGTTTGCTGCTTGACATGAGTAAAAATCCCAATGACCTTTCGCTGACCTTATCATCAGAAGTCCCTGACGTCGCCTGCCGCTTTCTCACCGCTGTGCAAACTAGGATGCCTTCAGTCGCTGAGAACTCTGCATTTAGCACCAAACTCTGAAGATACACCGCCATTTGTTTAAATATGCATTTATGAAAATAAAAGAAAACACAAACAAATAAAAGACAGGTCCCACAGGGACTAAATAATGAAGTACGTTAAAGCCAGAGTTATTCTTCTTTAAGGGCATCAATAATGCTACAAACATAATTAAATGAGTTAAAATGCCAGAGTAAGACGTTTGTGGTTTCGAAATAATAATAAAAAATATATAATAGGCAAAGCCAAAACATAGCACCATGATTTAAGCAAATACAGCACACACAGAAGCGGCTTTTACTCTGTAATAAATATGTGCGAAGAGTAAACTTAAGACTGGTTTTGTGATCTTATGAGTGCACCGAAGGACTAATGGAGACTTTAAGAGATTTAAAGATTTTGAGAGTTTGTGATATCTGTCAAAAAAAAAAAAACAACGTACTCCAGCGGCACATTGCTGTCAGTTGCACTTATGCAGGTCAAGATAAAACTAACAGAAACATGTACATTTGTTTTTTTTTAAATAAACTCTGAGAAGCAAACAAACAAAGCATTAAAAGGCCAAAAAAAAAGGAAGAAAGTGCATCCACTGCCTATTAAATATTAATGCATTAAATAAAAGCGTCTGTGTGCATCATGGTGACCACAAGAAGGCTGGAGCATCGACAGACACGTGTATGAGTTTGCATCACCGTTGGTCGATAATCCCTCTTCGGTTTCTCTCACGTTCCTTTTCTTCTTGAGACCTTCCACAGAGAAGTGTGGAAAATGGTTTCAGTTCTTTTGCAGATGAAAGCATTCGCTTCGTCTCTTTCTGAAGGATGAATTGGGACATCTGAAACGGCATCAAAACTACTTGGGTCAGATTTGAAAATTTACTGATAGTGGTTCTTAAACATTTCAGACCAAGTATATATATATATATATATATATATATATATATATATATATATATATATACTGATTATATTGTGAATGGAAGTTAAAAAACGTGATTTCAGCCACAAAATAATCTTTAAATGTCATATACTCACCAGTTATAATGGTGTCTCTTTTTTGCAGTTTAACCCAGAGTCTGATCCTTCAATTTGGAGCTGTAGGGCTTGTTTCAGGCTTACTTCCGTCTCCCCAATTGGGTAACTGTCCAGAAGGTCCTGGTGGCCCCTGTTGGTAACAGTTCTGGGGACTGAAACTCTCCCAAGAAAAACCTGGTTTCCCTGTAGGTGGAAGTTGGGGTTGGTCATAATACCATTCCTCTTCTTCTCTGCACAGCTCTGGGGCTGAATGTAGAACTGCTCCTGCGATTGGACAGAATCCAGAGTGCTAGATCTTCCCATCTTACATTGAAGATCTTTGGACACTGGCTTACTGAGCACAAGCTTTTTATCAAACTGGGTCAGTTCGTACTCAAGAAACTGGTTCTGTGAATAGGAGTCATTTTTGCTCTTCTTCTTCTTCTCACCAGATATTCCTTTGCTTGAACAGTTTTGACCATTCTTAGACGCTTTGGTGGACTTGAGGCCTGGCTTCAGCTGGCTCCAATCATACTCGCTGGTTGGAGAGCCAGGCTGGGTGCCGATGGACTTGGTGGTGGAGGAGGGAGAAGCGATTGATTGACGACTGCGACTGCGAGGCAGTGAATGTTGCTGAATCTGTTCAATAAAAGAAAGGGCATGGACGCTGTCAATGGGGACAGTTTGGGCAGTCGCAGTAGATGAGGTGGTCCTCAAGGAAGAGTTCTTTGAACTTTTGAGAGAGTTATTGGAGAGGGAGGACTTCTGCCGGTCCACTGTTGAGTCTGGAGACTCAGACGGTGAGCTGAAAGCATGAACAGGTCCGTTGGATTGTCCTCGCCCTGCTGAATGCACATCACCAGCTCCTGTGCTTCCAGAGCTGCTGGACTTTATAGTGAGTGACTGTACTTTCCCAGCAACCGAAGCAGGTGTTTGCTGCTCCATGGTGTGAACGGGAGACGGGTTGCAGCCATTGATACTCATGGAGCCGTATTTCTCCAAGAGTTTTATTATAGGGGTGTGACCACCCTTGGCTGCCACTCTCATGGCAGTGCGTCCAAACTGATCAGCATGATTCGGATCTGCACCATGCTCTAGAAGAGTCTGAACCGCATCAATGTGCCCCTCTTGAGCGGCGATACCCAGAGCTGTAGCACCCTGGTTGCATGTGTGGTCTACAATGGTGCCATTGTCAATCAAGATTTTAACAATCTTTATGTGACCCTGCCAAGCTGCGGACTGGAGGGCCGAGCGTTTCTCTTTATCACATGAGTTCACATCCGCATGGAAGTTGATTAGTAACCTGACCATCTCTACATGTCCTTGCCAACAAGACACATGCAAGGCAGTTCTTCCTTCCAAATCACTGGCCTCAACATTGGCTCTGTTTTCGAGGAAGTACTCCGCCATGGCTAGCTGATTCTCAAGTGCCAGGATGTAAAGAGTTGGGCGACCGTCTGCATCTTTGAAGTCAATTTCCGCCCCGTGGCTCAACAACAACTCCACAATGTCTCTGTGTCCTTCTAGTGCTGAAACTCGAAGAGCATTTCTCCCATCGTACCCTCGCTGGTCAATACATGAGTGGTTCTCCAGCAAGATGTGCACACAGTCGTAATGACCCTCTTGAGCAGACAGAATCAAAGGGATACGTCCATCATTGTCAACCTCTGTGCAGCGGGCACCTTGTTCAATAAGAGCATCACAAACTTGTCTGTGTCCCTCAAAAGAGGCCATGTGCAGTGGTGTCCAGCCTGCGTCGTCTCTGTGGTTTTCATCCAGTCCTCTGTCCAGCAGAGTTCGTACAACCTCCACGTTCCCCTGTGCGGAGGCAATGCTCAGCACCGTCCTGCCTTCACTGTCGATACTGTCCACTGCTGCACCCCAGAAAAGCAGAGTGTTGACCACTGAAGCGTGTCCCATAGATGCTGCAGCAAGCAAAGGCGTTCTACCATTATTATCAGTGTGATCAACATCCGCTCCTCCTTCTAGAAGCAGATCAACCACATCCACATGGCCTTCGTAGGCAGCCACCAGAAGCGGGGTCATGCAGTCTTTGTCACAGTGGTCCACCTCAGCTCCACGGTCGATTAGCAGGCTCACGACCGCACCGTGGCCTTTGCTGGCAGGCACACAAAGAGCAGCGACGGAGAGCGCCGTCCTGCCATCCACATCCTCATGGTTGACCTCAGCTCCATGATCCAACAGATGCTCCACAATTTCTCTGTGGCCCATGTATGCTGCAGCAATCAATGCTGTCCGTCCTTCATTATCTGCCTTGTTGACTTCAGCTCCATGCTGAAGGAGGTTGAGGACAATATCTTCATGACCTCCCCAAGCGGCAGCTCTCAGGGCAGTCCTACTGTCAGCATCTGCGCAGTCCACTTTAGCACCTGCATACAGGAGTGCAGAAACAACTTCCGAGTGACCTCCCCAGGCTGCAGACCTAAGGGCGGTCCAGCCGTCATGGTCTGTGTGATTGATGTTAGCATCACACCCGATGAGACAGTTGACCACCTTAGTGTGGCCTTGTCTAGCTGCCAGAGTAAGTGCTGTCTGTCCATGGCTGTCCTCCAACTCCATGTTGGCTCTTCTGCATATAAGAAGGTTCACAACGTCCAGATTTCCACTGTAGGCAGCATTGGCTAAAAGAGTTCTCCCATTGGAGTCAGTTTGATTAACAGAAGCGCCGTTATCTAGTAGAGTTCGAATTGAGTCCTCACGTTCCAAGGCCTGTTGCAAAATGCATGAAGCGTGGTCATCTTCATTGCTGACGTGAGCCCCAGCTTTGACCAGTAGTTGGAGTACCTCCTGTTCTTTTGGGATTGAAGTGGACAGGGAGTCTTTAGCAGGGGTGCCATTCCACACCATCCAAAGGGCGAGATTAAAGGGCTCGATCTGCAGGTTCGAGTTGATCAGGTGATAGGCAAACTCCTGCACCTCCAGAGGTTTAAGCTGTTTTGCTCTGCAAGTGTAACTCATGGCCATCATTCGATGTCCTTCTGCTGCATTGCAAAGGTATTTTTGTGTGCAGTGTTTAACATCCAGGAGCCATTCAGCAAAGCTGTAGTGAAATAAGATCTTAGAACTGCCAAGTCCATCAATAAGCAACTTGGAAAGAATGTCCATCTTCTTCTGAAAATCCTCCATCGTCAAAGCCATGTTTTTAGTCCAGACTGCATGATAGAGCTCCCTGACAGTCAGGGGCCTGCAGGCAGCCAGAATCACATTAAGGATGGGCTGGACTTTGGCGAACTGCTTCCTGACAAACAGTCTCTGGCAGAGCCAAAGGTAGAGTCCATTCAGTGTCCCCGGGATGTCTCGGATCTCGCGCAGCATGATGAAGTTCTCAACCACTCCGTCAAGAACTCGCTCAAGGTACAGGAAGCAGCCGCTGCTCTTGATGTGAAGCTGGTTCAGCATCTCTGCTGTCTCCTTGGTAAGGTGTTGTCGCAGGGCTTCCTCCTGGTCTAGGCGGTGGAGGATGTATTGCTGCACATCTTTTACGATGTAGGCCTTCCGTAGGTCGTCTAGGCTGATCTTTCTGAATCCTAAAAGTAGGACAGAGACAAAAGGTGATTAGTTTGGCCTGAAGTCTGTACAGAAGATTGCTAGTGTTACATTTGGTCACACTGAGGTTTTTCTATGAAGAAACAAACAAAAAAAAAATGTGTGTGCGTCTCCCTCAGTTGTGAAAAGCTCAAAATGTGTTTTTTTTCTAAAGAACAGTGGCAGCTTCTGTACTCAAGACAGGACCATTTATGTTCATTCAGTTGTTCTTTTGCTTTGTGGAATGTCTGTTATGTGAAACAGCTTCATCAAGCCAAAACTAAATAAAAAACAAAATGTGTTATTTTTAAATGTTAAACATCTTACAGATGCCACATGAGGAAGGTAAACTTATGCACTCAACTGTATCAGCAGCATTGCAAACACACACACACACACACACACACACACACACACACACACACACACACACACACACAGATCTTCATGCACAATATACAAAACTCAAGACCAGCAGTGACAGATAAAGGCAGTTTTCCTGCAGAAAGGATGATTGGAATTTGCTTTGTTTTCTCTGGAAAACAAAACAAGACGTGTAATGATTCCTGTGGCAGAACTAGGTCACATCTGCAACTTCACAAAGTATGAAGCACACTCGAGAGTTTCACATAAACTGTAAAAATACTTCTTCAAATTAAACAAGGCTGAACCAAGGGTTTTACAAACAAGTACTCATGCCAACAGATGTCAAGGCATTCTGATTCAGATAAGTGTGAATTCCATAGTTATTTGGGATCGGCATGCATGTTCAACAGCTTATCATATCATATCAAGCATTTTATGCACAGATTTTATTTACAGTTCTCATGGACTCAAGATGCGCCGAGGTCAAAGGAAAGGAAAAAACATGAACTCCTCTAAGGTCGTTCACATATGTCTCAATCTCTCTGTAGCCCCACTGGTGGGAGAGCAGCAAAACATTCATTTTCCATATCATTTAATTGGTTGCTAATTCACACAGTCTATATGAGTCCAATTTCTATGGGAAAGAAGATAAAAATAGGCCTTCTTCCCCTCTTAAAGGAGCGTTTACAACAATCCCAAGTAAATACAATATTCTTTTTCAAGCCCCAGAAAAGTGTTTCAATCCTTCAGAAAGGCAAACCAGCAACACAAAAACAGAATACAGATTACATCTTTCCTGGCTGAGTTTAAAAAGTTCACAAAACCCCTTTGAATGAGATTATATAACCTCCATCTTTCTGAAAGGACTCAGGAGTTATTTTCTTTGTCTTTGGTGCTGAAGGCCCGAGGCAGCCATCAACAGCTGAGGTTTCCCAAATAAAACCAGTGTGAAATCTAAACCGGGGCATGAATGACAACAGAGGCACACCTGTGGACAATCATCCCACCTTCATGCCATCTTTTTTCCTCTAATCCGTCATACCGTGGGCCTTTAATATCCAGTTATAGAGTTCATTAGAGCCCACCCACATTTCAGCTATGTTGGTTCTGGAAGTAATTTTCCCATATGGATTTTTAAAAAGTCTTAAATAAGCCATGAACCAAGCCAACCAGCTAAGATAACAATCATAACATTACAAACTATTATTTGAAGTAAATGCAAATCGAACAATAAGATAAACGTGTGATCAATAAGAACAAGACTTTAGTGAGGGAAGTACTACAATCCCTATTCTACTATTAAACACGGTTCCTTAAAAAATACATTGAATTAATGTGAACAGAAAGGTTCAACAAAAGCACATTAGATTAACATCCTCTATTAACACGTCTGTCTTTGAAGATTTATCTGTAAGTGTTAAAAAATCAATCTCTCTGAAGAAACCGAATGACATTTTTTACTTCCAGAACCTGACTGTTGCGCTCTATTGCATAACATTACACTCCAGTTCACCTTAAAAAGCTTTAAATGAAGTCAGAATGGCCACTAGCATGTAGTGCAGTTTACAGCCCATGTTCTCTCTTTGAGCCCTGGTGAATCTAAAGCTTGTTTTTGTCATTAGTGAACTAACTGATCCAGACCTTCACCCTGCCTTTACAACACACAACAGTCTCCAAGCCTTCAGCCTGTGTGTGACTCCAGATGAAGGAAATAGAACGGCTGAAAGAGGAAGGGGCCTTGTTGGGGGACTAAAAGTGGGGCAAAGGAACAGATGACCCAAATATGTTATTTGGCCGGCAGGTCCAGCACGTAACTAACTCATCTGTTTAAGTGGGTTGAAGGGATGTTGGGTTTGGAAAGCCGCCACTGGTTAAAGAATTCACCGGCTTTAGATTACAGATGACAAAAAACTGTCTAGTAAATACTGGAGGCATTTCAAGCAGTCATCTTTTTAGTCTTTTAAAAAAAACCTGGAGCCATCTAAACCTCTTCCACTGTTTCAGTATCCTCACAGACACATGTACTTTCGAAGAAACCCTGAGAGGACCCTGTTTTCATGTTTCTAATGAAGAAACCCTGATTCTGTTCCAAATTATTCTTATTCTCCCCATTCTTAAAAATACTATATCACATCATATGATTAATATGCTTTATATTTTTTAAATATGCTACATGGGGTTGGATCTGATTAGATTCTGGGAGCCATGATCAAATTTTAAATCAATCAAAAACATTTGTTTTATTATTATTGAATGAGTAACTCTGCACATCATATTCACTGAATGATGAATGTTATAAATCAAATGATACTCAATTATAATTGTCATTTATTAAAAATGAATTAAAATAATTTTATGTTAGGGATTATAATATAGCTTTAAAACGTATATGGAAATATAAGGTAATTAAGAGGAAGAAACATTGCAAGCAATAAACGAAAAGTTCAAGTATAGATTTGGCTATAAATTCAATTTATACATTTATTAAAAAAGGTTTTTTCCTCACATAATTGCACTGTGATAATATTTGAAGACGTTTTTTCTCTCATATCTTTCTATTCCAAATTATTTAACATTTTTCACCAAACTCTTATTAGAGAAAATACCCTGCTCCTTTATTTCACTAAATATTTAATCAACACAAATGATGTCTGATAATGAGATCAAATAATATATTAGTATGACCTATGTAATGTAGTAGTAACATTATTTGGTAGTAGTTTAACTTCCCCAGTTGAATACAGCAGATTATTTCAGCGGTGGCGTGTATCGATATGAATTAAGCATGTAATGTTTTTCCAAGGGCAGTCAGGGATGTTTGTTATTGTTGATGACAGCAGCAGGTTTAACAGGCTGTATTCACACAGATCTACTTTAACAGATCACATTTTGTCTCGTCTTGTCTGTTTGGGAGGAAACTGGATCTTCCACCATAAATGAATTCATCAATCATGCGATAGAGCGACGGACAGGTGTGCTTACAGAAGGAGTGGCTGTGTGAACTTCACATGCACGGATTCACTCCGCTTGTGTTCCCACAGGAAAGAGATTTCACAAACCAGATCTCCTCCACTGTCTGCGGTGAGAGGAAACTTTCGCTCAAGTCTCCCGCTTCTCCTGAAATAAAAGTCTCTCTGTAGTCTCAATAATGTCTCAAACCGTGCTCAGATTTGCCAAGATCCCAAATCCTAAGCATTTTAAGAGAATCATCCAGTTTCTAACAAACTGCATTAAATCTGAGCAGAGCTGACATGAACATTACAGAAGATCATTGTTAGATTAGTTACCGGTTGCAGGCCTGTGTCTGAGTTAAGAGGGTGTTTCTGTTGATGTGGTCTTTCCAGTCCGTCTGAAATAGAGACGTTCCCGTCCGATGCTGAAGCGGCACAGAAACCCTAAACCCCAGGCACATGTGTGGCTTGATTACTTGCTATTTTAACTCTCGCTCTGTACATGCGGTGAGGGCTCTGCATGAATGAAACATCGCTCGCCCTCAGCCGCCCGAAAACATGCAAGCGTCCGCTGCTCCGCGTTTGTAATTACGCCAGTCGAGCAAAGTTTCCTAAAATACACTTGAATCAGCAAACTTCCCAAACGCGAGCCGCCCAGAGCTCAAGTGTGTGTGTTCTGATCCGAATCCAGTGTTCAGATTACACACGAGTGTTGAGTCAGAGATAGAGAACTGAAATCATTATATACACACATCAGATCACGTTCAGACATGTTCTCTGCGGCAGACTCAGACGAGAGACTGTTGCTCTATTGTTGAGATAGATGCAATGATACTCTAGTTTAATAGTGCACTGGTTATTTTACTCTAACTTTACGTCTCACTGCATACAGCTACAGTTAAGTACAAATTACGTTATATGGAGTATTGATCAAATTACAGATGAAAAATGCGTCTGATTTCACTGGTCTGAGTTTAAAACTAGTGAAACATTATTACTTTATAATATTACTTTATAAACATCATCAGTCGGCTGACGGCTCAAGGATCAGGATGAGACACCAGACATCTCTCTTCTTCAGCTCAAGGTTAATGTGTGCGGCGTTTCTCTCTGGAGAGATGGACAGAAGACGGAGGGTGCGGTTTTGATGCCGTTTTTAAAGGGACTGCATTTCTAGGCAGAATCAGCAGTCTAGAGCATGATGGGATATGATCGCGCACACACAAACTCCTGGACATCACGCTGGGGAGTCTGGCCTGTCACCAACAACAACATAACACAGAAAGAGACAGAGAGAGACTCCAGGAGAAGGAAACCTGAAGATTGTGGAGACTCTCAGGGAGCAGATATAGAGTTCACCTGTGGACAAGGGGCCTGTGTGTGTGTGTGTGTGTGTGTGTGTGTGTGTGTGTGTTTTTCTTTCTGATCTGTGGTGATTCCCAGAACTGAGAGGGGAAAATGAACCATTAATATTCAAAGCATTTTACAGTCAGCAACCTTTTTGTTCTGAAGTGCCCTTTTTAGTGTTTCTAGACACACACACACACACACACACACAGTACCAATAACAGCTTATACAAACTGAGCAGTAAATCATCATATTATCATGATTTCTGAAGATCATGTGACACTGAAGACTGGAGGAATCATGCTGAAAATACAGCGGAGCATCACAGAAATACATTACACTTTAACACAGATTCACTCAGAAAACAGATGATTAAATAACGTTAAATAACAGATCTGCTGAACACCACTGTATGTGTTTGTGCTTCATCACTGTGATGTGTGTGAAACGCTGAACAATGTTAGCAGTCATTAACACACTGTGAGTATATTAGCTTCTGATCAGGGATTTACATTTGTATTAAGAACAGCTCATTTCATTGGTTTTCAGCTTAAATGAGATGTTGTTATTGTGTCAACCACTCTTCAAACTCATTTACACCGGCAGCAGAGCGACATATGACAGTTCTGCACTGTTTCCCACAGATTAGCCTTTGACCCCTGAGCCCCCGTCGTCATGGGCACAGCACAGAGGTCACAGGGATCGGCCCCTCACACCCAAACAGCGCTAACGGTCAGACGTGTTAATGAATAGACATCTGACCCGACTCACACAACACAGCGTCTCAATCAGACTCTGAACACTGGGATGAAGAGCAGAGACGCACTCTTACACAACGCTTTCAGAAACACTCGCCTGTCACTACATAACTGGAAACATGTCTGATTTATTTCTGTGATGTTATTAACTAATATTATCATTTACCCCCAGCAGTCTTTCATTAGCAGACAGTGGAGTAGCAGTGTTATAGTCACGGATGTTTACTGTGAGCCACCACACACACACACACACACACACGATTAAACAAGACGACAAAAGATGAAACAAATCCAGCATTAAGACGTTTTTAACTCCGTCTATAATCCATAATAACACTTCCTCCAGAGAAAAAGTGCATCTGCTGTGTCTCTCACATTTCTATGCTACACTTCTCCAAACCTGATGAAGAAACACACTCATCCTGATCTCAGATGAACTGAGGGTGAGCACATTCTCAACACAATTTTCATATTTGAGTCCACCAATGCTTTAAATCACATATTTCAGTGGTGCAGGAAAATCACAGGGAAAAATGATTCATGTTGACTCATTCCTGCTGGCAGATAGTTTTAGGAAAAAAACTAGCAAACCAGAACAAATATCCAAATGCTTTCTTTCTATTGCAAATAAAACCAAACTAACACAACCCGAGCCTTCCCATGTTAATAGCTTCATATTCTGGAACACTTTATGAGCAAAGCCCAAAACAACAAGCCAAAAGATGCTCAAAATAAGTGCCAACGTAAACTAAATCAAGACGGTTTTGGTGAAAGACAATTTGAGAAAGTGTTTGTTTTTGTACTGCTATGCCAAATTCAACAGTTGAAATCCAAGTTAAAATATATAAAAAAATTAAAAACATATGCAACGTTTGAGATTAATTTCCCACAGAAAGAAAGAAAGAATAGAGTGGTACTGAAATGAATAAAAAGCTAAGAGTTTGTAGAAACGTCAGAGCAGGAGAATGACACAAAAGATTTAACATACTCTGTCAATGATGTGTTTTCTTTCAGACTGAATCTGTACGGCCAAATCAAACAGCAGCGCTGATCTGTCCTCACATAACACACGCTCACTGTCTCTCCGCTCATTAGAAATATTCACACATCTGCTGCTGATTTCCTGCTGGAGGCCTGAGAAACTCCGACACACACAACAACGCCTTTACTCTCTAGCACTCCGAGACACTATGATTTCAAATCAACACTAGTCCTAAAATGGACTAAAATTTGATCTGATGGTGATGTAAAGCAGGAAATGATCAGGTTGAGGTAGAGGCGGTGGGTCACCTGTGAAGAGTTTGGTGATGTGTTTGTTCTGCCGGCGTGCCGAGAGGACGAGGAGAAGCCACGGTGGGAAGAGCTCGTGATGAGCGGCCAGCAGCTCGCTGATGTTTGCTGACCTCTGATCTCTGTCTCCGGTCAAACATCCCTCGTCCACCGAGTCCACCAACACAAACAGAGCCTGAGACGGAGCCTTACAGCCCAGCAGCGGCAGCAGCACACACCTGAGACACACACACACACACACACACACACACACGGACACAGCATGTTTGAAAACAAAAACACTGGCAAAACAAATGAACTTGGTCAGATTCAGTTATTTTTTTCTCGATGCCGTTTTTTTGACTGATTGACTGCCATATCAGCAGCAATAGCAATACTCTCATGGAAAATTTTATAGAATGTAAATATTAAAAGACAATTATCATTACAACATCATTTCAATAAATTGTTACAATAATAAAAAAGAAAAAAAAGAACATCAACATACAAATATATACTTATTTTTTTTATTATAAAAAAAATGGTGGCAAACAAATGACGAACAGACTTTCTTATTGAAATGTGAACAATTCCTTTGATATTTTGGCAATCAAAGATCTGTAGAACAGCTCAGTTAAACGGACCCCATCACTGCTGCTGATGAGGTTTTGTTGTTTGTAAATCTGATATTAGTACAGTAAATCATGACTAATGTGCACGTGTCTGATCTCATCTGTCTCTACACGACCAGCAGAGATGAAGCTGCTCTGTTACTGTAATACTGTACAACACACAGATCAGTCTGTCTCTTTCAGCCCACGTCACACACACATCAACAGAGCGACGCTCACACACACACACAGTGTGTTTGTGCACGTGTGTGGGCGCTTGGCCTGGAATCTCCCAGCATGCACTGGGGCAGAGAAACACAGCAGATAGTCAGGTAGCAGTCAATCAGAACAACACAGACATGATTCATTTAACTGCAGCAGTGACACACGTCAATGAATGTAACTACATTCCTGTCCAGCTCTAATCTTCTAAATACAACTACTAAAGCATGAAGATAATAAGATATTATAAAACATTAACATCACGACCTTATGTAAAGCTGTAACAATCTGCACTGTGAATAAGTCAATTTAGTAGAGTCAGGAAACTCTAGAGATCTGTGCCGCATCACGTACCAAAGAAACACTGATTAAATTACCCTGATATTCAAACAGCGTTCATGTCTCATAATCAATTACATCATTGTTCTGTGGAAATGCAGCCTGAGAGGCGTTCACAGATTCCCAGCTCAGAGAGAGAGAGACACAGAGAGAGACACACACACACACACACACACACAGAGTCTGCTGAATCATCTCAGAGAACGACAGAGACGGTCTGAGCTCCTCCCTGTTCATCCTTCATTAGTTCACCACACGACCAGCCCCCAATAAACCCCGTCTGTCCAGGAACAATGCTCAAGATCCCTCACATTACACAGGTTTCCATATATCTGAAATCAGTTGTTGTCCTGTAATGAGTGATCAGTGGTGAAAGCACTTAACCTGCCTGCGGTACAAGCACAGACCTCATCACTGGGCTTCAGTTTACCATCACACAGTGCATTTCCTTCCACAACACCACCACATCCTCATCTGAGGTCAATCAACACCAGCTGCACCCGCCCAAGCACACAAACACACAACCTAACCGTTTAATCACTTTAATCAGTAATGACAAACCCAGTGCAAACCTGAAGATATTCTGTCCACTTTCAACATCATTTATGACAAAGACCCACTGTCCTTCACTTTTATATTCTTTACAGATCTCTACACAACACATCTATAATATTGAGCAGCACAACTGTGTTCAACATTGATAATAATCAGAAATGTTTCTTGAGCAGTAAATCATCATATTATCATGATTTCTGAAAATCATGTGACACTGAAGACTGGAGGAATGATGCTGAAAATACAGCGGAGCATCACAGAAATAAATTACACGTTAACAAAGATTCACACAGAAAACAGCTGCTTTCAATTGTAAAAATATTTCAGTTTTATTGATCAAATTACTGCATCCTTGGAAAGCAGAAGAGACTTCTTGAGAAACATACTGGCGCTTAACTGCTGAACAGTAGAGAGAACTGATACTGAATAAACCAGATGTTGAGGTCTTTTATCACAAACACACAGCTCTTACAATCATCTACAGATCTTCTCTCTGATCCAGCAGAACTGCAGAGCTCATGAGCTGCAGGGGAGACCTTCAGTCGAGGTCACGTCAACACACACACACACAGTTTCACAGGGAATGAGCACGTGTGATGCTCGAGGTGTTTCAGACTCTGCTCTCTCTCTCTCTCTCTCTCTGATCTCCAGAGCTCTCTAGTATTTCACCTCTTCATTTGAAACAATACACAGAGAGTCAGGTCTTCACTACCACTGACACAATTAAACATTTGGTTTAACTTTAACAAATTATGACAGAAATATTTTACTATTTATTCAAAACAGGATACATATTTTAACTAATAAATAACACCATACTTCCACCAGATGATTAATCGCAGTTTTTTGAAATGGTATGTTTATTTATGTAAATAATAAATATGCAAACATTTGCATACAAACAAAAATCTGAACTTTGGATCAAGCCAGGCTCAAAGTTCTTATTTGATCTTGTTGTCACAGAGTTGAGACTTTTCCAGAAGATATTTTTGATTTCTCTTTTTATCTCTCAGTAAATACTTTAAGAAAAAAATACTTTATATTTAGGAAAAAATACATAGATCGAGTTGATTATAAAGTCAATAGCTTAAATTTTAGTAGTTCATTAATTAAGCAGTAAAGCGCAGAGCTGTAACCTGTGAATGAAAGAAGCAGAAGGAATGCTGCTCACCTCTTGAACGTCTCAGCAGGGTTTCTCTCGATCTCTCCCGGCTGTAGTGCGCTCTGGACCGCCGGCTCTCTCACTCTCTCCTCGTACTCCGGCACGAGTCCCGACCCGCAGAATCTGAGACACCAGTCCACGGATGAAGCCGCTCACACACAGTGTGTCCGAGTCCTCGGCCCGGCAGAAGTGGAAGCCCAGACAGTGCTGATGCAGGCCTCGCTGGACGCCGTGAACCGAACTGGGCCACAGTAACTCCGTACACAGAGCAGTCTTCCCGCTCCCGGGACCGCCGACCAGCAGGACCCCCCAGGAGCCGCCCTTCCCCGCCCCGCTGACGGGGTTGAGCGTCTCTGAGGTCCCCGGGGCGCTGAGGTTGCTGGTCTTCTCCTGAAGGCAGTGCTGGATCTTGTGGAAGACCCACTCGCGGCAGTAGAAGCGTTTGCCCTGCAGCAGGCTGGTTTGGGCCATGATCGGTGTCCTGCGGGTCGAGAGGCGTTCAGATGTTACCGGGCATGCTCAAACCCTGAGAGGGCGTCTGTGTAGACACCCGTTCATCATCACGACGAGTCTGAGTGACCCTTCCTCCCTTCGATCAACACAGAGGACCAGTGGACAGCAGAACTGGACCCTGAAGGTGATGGGGTTAAATCCTCAGACCCTACACAGCGAGGTCTCCGTCAAATCCATACATATCTCTGAGACCACAGTGTCATAATGCAGCTTTAACGGACCGATGAAACACCCTGAAACAAACAACACAGTCATCTTTAACATTTACTTGTAACACGTTATAGAGAACAATCATCTCAAACATGGCAGAAGCAATGCAATGGTCATGGGTTCAATGCATGAACTGGTCAAAAGCATACATCAAATGCAAGACAAAGCACTGGCCAAGTACATAAATGCAACACATTTGTCTTCATAATCATTCATCAACATTTAATAACTTGATCCACCTCTGAAAGATTATTAATGTCTTAAAAAATAGATTTGAAATGATGCTCTAATGCCCCAAAACCTGTTACGTGTAGCACTTTTATTTGATCATAAATTCGATAGATAGCATTTTATAAACAATCAGCAAGGACTCTTGTTGCTCAAACATGGCACTAATAGTCAACTGTGAAGGAATGGGTTCGAAGTGATCAAATGCATGCACCGAATGCAATGTACCGCACTTTGCATAAAGCATCGGCCAAATGCATGTTCTTCAAAATCCTTCACAATAACTTGCATCATCAACCATTCCTAAATTATCATTACTATCATTAAATATATCATATAAAAATATCAGCAATATAAATGAGCAAAATAGATTGTAAACACATGGTCTTGCTGAATCTGAGCAAAAACACTCAGTGGGTGCCGACCACCTAAATTGTAGTTCTAAAGCATTATAGGTTTTTAGTTTGGCATGAAATATGCATGCAGCAAGCACTTTGGCCAACATTCAAAAGAGCAACAAACCACTGAAACATATGCAAATACTGAGCCAAGTGCGAGGAGAAACACAAACACTTCAATAAGTGCAGGATCCAAGCAGCTTGTGAGTCAGCAGCATTCTTGGGGATCTGAGGAAAGACTTGGAGTAAAAGCTACATTTGATCTACTAAAATGTTGTGGACTGACAATGATTGATACTTTGACGCTCCCAAAATGTTTGGTTTCCTTAAAAACGAATGGTCATTGACAATTACACGATAAAATCACCAATAATATTGTTGATTGACAATGGATCTTGGATGCCCCAAAATGTTGTTGACTCAGAAATATTTCCCCAAAAATACTGGTCAGAGACAACTACTTGTACACTGCACAAATACTGCTGGTTAACAACAAATCTTATAATGCTTTCGATTCAGAAATGACGCGCCAAAAATATTGGTAATTGACAATAATAATTTGATGATCGACAGTTGATCTTTTGATGCCTCAAAACGTTATTGATTCACAAGTGATGCACCAAAAATATTGGTGATTCACTATAGCCCAAATATGCTGACTAGGTTTTGACACACAGCCAGTTTCCTAATGGAAAAACGTCAATTCATGGCTGTCGACAGATAATAAAGCCAACAAAGCCTGAACACAACAGCTAACGTTACTACTGAAAAATCACGGTAAATTAATCTGCGAGCTCTATAAAACAGAGTTTGACAGGAAGTTTGTTTTAAGTCTTTTTGATGACAGTAGTTGCTAATGCTAATAAGTTACCAGAGTTTCACAGTGGTAAGAATCACTGTGAGTTACTATAGTTTTTAACGGAAACTTTGTTTCACTGTGAGCCGGGATAAATCAGAGCGCTCTCCACACGGACCTTTAAACGACATCAAACCGAACCCGTTCAAACAAACAACGAACCTACAGTAAGGGGTGACAAAGACTCTGGACACACACACACGCACGCACGCACGCACACACACACACACACACACACACACACACACACACACACACACTACACGGGTTCCCGGTTCCCTTTCATTATAAATTCTTCTTCAAATTTAAAAACATTTAACGTTAACGTTATTTGAATCGTGACGGTTATTTAACGGCTATTCTGACTGAAACATCCCGTTGACTCTGAGAGCGAGCGACGCGACGCGTCAACACCAGAACGCTCCTGCTGTCGGTGCCGCAAGCGTTGCGTTGATCATATTGGGATCGTTCTAGTTTGTCGCGTCGCTCGCGTCAGACGCGGCGACACACTGAGGAACTTCAGCGGAACGCTGCAAATATCTGACAAATATCTCACCTCCAGCGCGTCTGTTCTCTCAGAAATCATATCGCGTCCACAGAGAGATACTCTTGTGACGGTTTTCTGTCGTAATTCCCAATCCCGAACCTTCCGTTCACATTTTCCACTCCGGTTGTGTGTGTTTTGTGGAGCTCCTCCCGCAGACCGATGCGATGCTCGCTGAAGCCGAGGCTCCGCCCATCGAGCATGACGCAAAGACGCATGCGCAGGGGATGATGGGAGATGTAGTTCTGTCATACGTACCCACACAACATTGTAGTTTGTTAACGTTAATCAATACAAAACAATACAAACGTAACGTTGCTACTACAGAGTAACATCATGTTCAACACACAACACCCCTGCACTTTCTGATTTCTCTTAACATGGCAACACAAGCGCTGTGGAAACAAATTAACTGCCGTTATCTGGAATAAAGTAATTGATTGCTTTATTAGTTACTTGACAAAGGTAATCTGATTACATACCTCTCGTTATTTGCAATGTGTCAACACTGAACTACATGACTCCTGTCATTGGTGATGTTTCATGCATTATATGAAACCTGAAGCCAGCCAAACCAATCAAGAGAACTGAGATAATTACTGCAATTTTCTCTCTTTGTGTTGGTGGCAGAATACCTGCTAAATCTGGGGCCCCTGGGGGTCAGAACGGCCCCAGCACTCAGGGCTTTGTGAATAAGTAAAGTGCCCTCGGCCAATCTGTCCTTCACACAGCTGTCAGCTTTTCTGCTCTACCATCATCAAATGCAGAGAAAGTCATTATTAGTCGACACTTTCCATGCGCCAAATACAAACTCTTGTCAGGTGTTGGTTCACATGAATGTGTTTGCTTGCATTTTCATGCGTTTTCAGGAATAACCCACCTGACAAGGAACATTTTTTTACGTTATATAAATGTTAGGACAAAACGTTCTTTGTGTTCTTATAACTATGGAAATTTACATACATTTTCATAATGTTGAGAGAAAACAGTCTTAAAACAACATTACTAACAAATAATATTGTAGTAACATTCACAGGACATTTTTTTTTCTAAAATGTTCTACTTGGAAGTTATAATTTGATGTGTTTTTATGAACGTTGCCATAAGGTTTCCAACATTCTAAAATGGAATGTTGCTTTAACTCTTGCTCACAGAACATTCTGAAATAACGAGAATGTTAGCAAATTATTCTTATAACATAAAAATGACTGTCTTCGCCAATAAAGTGTATTTGTTGTCGTGATCCTCGGATGGTTTGTGTTTCTCATTAAAGCTTGTGTTTTAAATCACAGTGACAAAACAAGCACATCGGATGCTCGTGAAAAAAGCATGAGCGAGATGTGAATGAGAGAAAGGTGATAGTAAATAAAGGACAATTACCAGCAGAAGCTGAAGAGATGAATAATCACAGTCAATAGAGGTCAAAGACTCGTCTGAAGCACACACAGATTATCTCTGTGTCTCTGCTCGGTGTTTGTGTCATCACTCTGAACTCTGAAGTGTAAAGGTCAAAGGTTAACATTGTTCTGACCTCTCATCTCCGTCCTGTCACCAGCACTGCAAACTGAGCAAATAACGACTGTATGCTTGAGGATGATTAAACAGTTTTAAATAACTTTGATATCGTCAGTAATATCTCCAGATGAACTCTTCCTGGACTGAAGCAGCTCAGCTTTACTTGATTCTCCATCAATCATGTTTTAGAGTCTCAAATCTGATCCTCAGGATCTTTTGAGGAGCGTTTGTTTCCAGAAGCTTTACTTTCACTGTTCCTCAGCGGAGGAATGATCTTCACAAGCCTCCAGAACATCTCACATCTTCTGAGGAGCCTTGATTTCTTCAGCTCTCAGACACTGTGTTATATGTGCGGGTCATTTACATCTCATCTCATTACTGGAGATATAGAGTGATATTTACATCAGTTTATATCAGTATCTGCTCTACTGTTAGAAACATCTCAGTGATTTACATCACAAGCATCTACACCTAGTTGAATACTTTTGCTCAGTGTTAACACAGTTTCTCACCACATCACACTTATATACTGCTCCCCTCACGTTTAACAGGTCAGGTCACCTCGCATCAAAACCTCTCACAGTCTCACTTAGTCATTTGATCTTGTTTTAAAGCTGTTTGGAGTCTTATTCAAAGACACAGATCAAGGAACTGATTTTTTCCAGCGTATTAAGAGATTCTCTGCATTTGATTTGATCCTCTGCTGCTCAAAGGTCTTTTCAAAATGCAAGTCCAGCAAATCCAAAAAAGTATTCAATACATCAGTGTTTTAGTCTTTAAAGAACTGTCCCTTTTTCCTTTGTGACACTTCTGTTGCTGGTTCTCAGAGTCAGAGGATCAGTGTCTGGCTGATTATGACACCAGAGGACATTCAGAAATAATGTTTTCATGTAGTGTGAACAGCAGAAACCATCAGCTCAAAACACAGACTTATGGGATTGTCTCACACGTCTGACCAAATCTATCAGTGACTCTTTAAAACACATTAGTGTGAAACGCCAGCAGAGGAAACGCTTCAAATCATTGCTGTGTTGTAATTCCATTAACTAGGAGGATAATATAATCAGCGCTGCAGTAATGGAGACCAGTGTCTGTCAGAGAGACGAGACGTGTTACTATCACTATCATATCATCTCTGAACAGACACGTCCTTTCATAAAAACAAAGGCTTCACAAGCAGGTTCCCCAAAAGAACTTTCTTTTTCTTAATGTGAAGAACATTTAAAAAATCTAAAGAACCCTTTTCTACTATAAATTAACCTTTTGTGCAATGTAAAGATTACATGGATGTTACAGATTCTTCATGGAGCCATCAATGCCATAAAGAACCATTATTTTTCAGAGTGTATCTATACATTATTCTTTGCGTTAATTTATTAGAACAGAGTTTGTTTTAATACAGCACTGGCTCATAAACACTGAAAAGATGTTGTGAGACACTTCAGGACATAGACTGGGTGTAGACGAGACAACAGAGACGGGCTGAGTAACGTGTGTGTGTGTGTGTGTGTGTGTGAGAGAGAGAGATAGAGAGAGAGAGAGAGAGAGAGAGAGAGAGAGAGTGTGTACATTTGTGTGTGTGTGTGTGTGTGTGTGTGTGTGTGTATCTGCCCACTCACTGAGAGACCAACAGCACTTATACTGTATTCCAGTTTGCTTACTTATATTATATGACCTAAAAGTTGCTTATGTACTCTTTTTGTGCAGAAAGTTAAGATATTTGGGAGTGTGTGGCCTTTTAATACAATAAAAATTGCGCTTTGACAAATTGTCCATTATCTGTCATCCTCTCATGGTTAACATTATCACAACCACCTTGTTTTTTATATATAAAGGTTAGAATACAGTGTTCCTAAGTAAAGCACTAAAGAACATTATTTTACTGTAACTTTATTAATATTTGATATGTTTTTATAACATTGAAATAAACATTATGGAGCATATGATTTATTATTCTACATTATTTATTTGTACTTAATGATTTTTCTAATAAGATGTTTGGTATGCATATACTTTTTTTTAACATTTTAGTGATTTAAAAACATTTCTACACAGTAAATAAATTACCGTAGAATTTACAGGATTTTTACTGGCAAAAAAGTTGCCAATAAAATCATGTTAAAATGATTGTAATTGCTCTAAAATGGATTACAGTATAATATGACAAAGCAAATCACGGTTAATTGCTGTATGTAAAATACTGTATTTTTTAGTATTTTTACAATAACATTGAATTTAATTATTATATTTTATTTTACAGCTACATTTTGTAATTTCAGTAAAGAAGTACAGAATTTACCTGCCAACAAAGTTGCAAATAAAATCATGTAAATAATCCAAAATCCAAGGTGATGTTGCAATAATTTAACAATGAAAATGCTATAAAGAATAATTTCAACAGTAAACTGTAAACAATAAAATACTGATTTAAATGTATTATCATGAGCATCTAAATATATTAATACATTTACAAATTAATAAAAACCAAGTCAAAGATGTTGCAAATAAATATTTATTAAAACTGGCAAAGACATTGCAAGTTTTTTACTGGTAAAAATTGTCTTTTTACAGTTAAAATCGTATAATAAAATAAAGTCAAAGTGACAGTAGAACATTAACTTTCTATAAAAACTTAAAATTAAAATAAAATGCTGGAATCAACAATGTACCATAAACTCTGTTGTTTGAGCTTATGTCTATAAAATAAAAAATATTCCTGCGAAAGACAATTTAATAAATACAAACTGAAAGTCCATCAACTTTCTGAGATGAGCACACATGAAAAATGTAATGATAATTTTTATATGCGAAACTATAAGAATGAAGCAAATAAATTTGAGTGAGTGAGTTAATTGAGTCAATCATTGTACCAATCCACTCAAAATGCTGAAACATTCAGTAAAAACTGCTGAGTTTTGCATTGATCTTTGTTTGGAACTATTTGTGAAATAGAACAACAGTCAATATTGTGTCTAAAACGTAGGCTAAGAAACAATGCTAACTAATTGTTTATTGAACTACGTAACATTTGCAATCGTGATAATCAGCAAAATATCTTGCTTGTTATGATATTTAAAGGGTTAGTTCACCCAAAAATCAAAATAATGTAATTAATAACTCACCCTCATGTCGTTCCAAACCCGTGAGACCTCCGTTCATCTTCAGAACACAGTTTAAGATATTTTAGATTTAGTCTGAGAGCTCTCAGTGCCTCCATTGAAGCTGTGTGAACTCTCTCACAACAGACACGGAAGAGAAGACAATGCTGAATAAAGTCGTCGTTTTTGCTATTTTTGGACCAAAATGTATTTTCGATGCTTCAAAATATTCTAACTGACCCTCTGATGTCACATGGACTACTTTGATGATGTTTTTCTTACCTTTCTGGACATGGACAGTATACACACAGCTTCAATGAAAAAAGTGTTTTAAAGCTTGTTTCATTTACAGAACATCACAGTTATATATGACATGAGAAAAAGGCCTGAACTAAGGAAGAACATTTTAAGGAAAATGTAATAATATTTTCATGATGATTTATTTTCTTCTCAAACGTTGTCTGTGGTGTAAAAACACTCCAGGCCAAATGCCCCCAGAGGTCATCTCTTCCCACTTTGATAATTACTGTAGTTACCATGTTCTGAACATCACATCCTTTCTTTTCCCCACAAATATATTGTATTTAGGTGCTTGAATAAAAATATTTGGACTTTATAGCTACAAATTATCTCAACTTAGCACCAACATGCTTGTTAGCTATACAGTTAGCATCAGCTAACAATATTTACTTAATTTCCGTATGGTTATGAATAAATATTCATATCTGTCTAATCAGATAGTTAATCCATGCAATATAAAAAATAATACTGTAGATAACTTGTATATTATAGTATTTTCTGGCAAAAATGTGATAGCATTCTATACACTATTATAATTTATAGCTACATTTTGAGTTAGCTTTCGTTTTTATATTTTTAATTTTGATTTATTTAAATGTTTAGTAATGTTATCATGTACTCCTGTTGTCATTACATTTGTTAACATTACTATGAGGAACTATGAGGACGGTGAGGAATTCCCCTCCGAGGAATTAACCTCTGAGAGCTCCTCCTTCGGCCGGCCCTTCATATCCAGTGAAGCTGCCCAAAGAATGGGCTGGACCCACCCGTTGGTTATCACTGCCACCTTCTTGTCGGCCAGCAATGCAGGATACGGATAAGAAACTGGTGGCTTGCCTGGCCACCGATAGGGTTGGGCTCAAGTGGAAGCCTCCACTGCATCCCAAACCCTCAAAGCTGGACGATTGGTTTCTCGGGGTGGCTTGTGCTGGTTCCTAGGGCACCAACCTGGTGCCTTTCTTTCCAGAAGTTATGATGATCTCACTGCACTCTTAGAAAAAAAGGGTTCATTGGGGTTCTATATAGAACCATAGGGTTCTTTACTCAACTCCAAATAACCTTTCATGCTAAAAAGGTTCTATAATGACAAGAAAGAACCCATTTGGCACAAAGGTTCTTTAGGCTATTATTCATTCATATATTACATTATTCTGCAACATTTTGTATTTGTAATTAAATTATTGTTTGTAGTAACTGATTTTTGGAGAAAAACTGAAATGGCAATCTTCTTTATATTGATATTGATTAACTACATAAAATGATATAAATATATAAGTTTTCTAACCTCCATATCTTGAATTTTGTGATCATTCACATGAATTCATAAATGCATTTGAATACACTGAATAATGCAGTGAAAGAACGCACTCAAAATGCATCTTCATCATGTAACTTTACATTAGCCTAGATGCGTGCACTTTTTAGGCACAGTTTGTTTAGTTTTTGAATATACTTGATACTGTTAAAAGGCACATCATTAAAACAAAAAATCACACAGTTCACATTATCACACCTAAACACGCTTGGAAAACATAATTAGAACTAGCGACTGAATTAGTTAAAAATGCTTATCCATATCCAGCTATGATTCGTGAACCCCAAACTGATTCAAATGATCCGCGATCCCGCTCCGAACTCCCGAACTGACTCAAATGATTCGCGAACCCGCTACGAACTTCCGAACTGATTCAAATGATTCGCGATCCCAAACTGACTCAAATGATTCGCGAACCCGCTCCGAACTCCCGAACTGATTCAAATGATTCGCGAACCCGCTACGAACTCCCGAACTGAGTCAAATGATTCGCGAACCCGCTACGAACTCCCAAACTGACTCAAATGATTCGCGATCCCAAACTGATTCAAATGATTCGCGATCCCGCTCCGAACTCCCGAACTGACTCAAATGATTCGCGTACCCGCTACGAACTCCCGAACTGACTCAAATGATTCGCGATCCCAAACTGACTCAAATGATTCGCGAACCAGCTCCGAACTCCCGAACTGATTCAAATGATTCACGCTCCCAACTCCCGAACTGACTCAAATGATTCATTCTCTGAACTCCCAAACTGACTCAAATGATTCACAAACCCGCTCCGAACTCCCAAACTGACTCAAATGATTTGCATACCTGCTTTGAACTCCCAAACTGACTCAAATGAATCATGCTTTGAACTCCCGAACTGACTCAAATGATTCACAATCCGAAGTTCCCATCCAAATCAAATGACACCGCCAGCACTACTATTGGCTTAGTTCTCTTATTTTATAACATGTCCTGAAATTAAGGTACAAAAAGTATGTTGTTAACAATTAAAATATCAATATTTCCATTCCGAACTGCTTTCCACGTCGAAACATCCATGAACATAACCAGGTGAGCAGATCACTCTCTCACTATTTGATTGCTCTAGTCTTTATCCACTCATCATCATCATCCACCAATCAGAACACACAAGAACTCTTTGACCACAGATGCTGTGCTTCAAAAGCTCAGCAGCTCAACACTGGTTTTCTCTGAGGTGGTTGGATCACATCAGATTGTGGTAAATCTTGCAGATCATGACTTATATCTACTCTTCCTCTCCATGCAGTTTGGTAATATAAAGATTCCTCCTTTGAACTCCCATCTCTTCTGTGGGTTTTATTGTTCTGGGTCTGAATTTGGGCTTCTGGGGTCTCAAAAAAGAAACATTTTCAATCTCCAAGGTGAACGTTATGACAACACCAGTGTTGTGCTAGTTACTAAGAACTAATTCAAAAAGTAACTCAATTACTTTGTTGATTACTTACACCAAAAAGTAATGCATTACTGTTAAAAGTAACTTTTTAGTTACTTTTTTAAAGAATTTTCTTTAATGTTCCCATTGATGCACTTTTATGCATTATGGTCTATACAAACACAAAGTAAAACAGAAAGTAATTTTTAAACACTATTTTGATTAAGTCAGACCAGCACAAACTGAATATTGTAATTCACAAGGATTTCTGAAATAAATAACAAAACACCTGAATAATATATTCAGAATCAAAAACTAAAGGGGCTTCTGCATCATAAAAGCTGTTGTGTTGAGCCCTTAAAAATGTTCCTTTCACAGCTTAAGTATGAAAACTATCAACAATGGACAACATAACACAAAACATTTTGAAATAAATAAATGAAAGCAATCAGAATTATTCAGAAACAATTTCTAGAAACATATATACACACACACACACACACACACACACACACACACACACACACACATATATATATATATATATATATATATATATATATATATATATATATATATATATATATATATCTTCAGCAGTTCAGGTAAATAAAGGCCCCGGCTTTTATTTTAGGAATTATGGTATATTTATATAACTTTATGTAGTTAATCAATATCACACAAAGAGTGCCATTTCCGTTTTTCTCCAAAAATCAGCATGATTAAAATGTGACATTAAGTTACTACAAACAATAATTTAATTACAAATACAAAATGTTGCAGAATAATGTAATATATGAATGAATAATAGCCTAAAGAACCTTTGTGCCAAAAGAGTTCTTTCTTGTCATTATAGATCCTTTTTAGCACAAAAAGTTCTTTGGAGTTGAGTAAAAAACCCTATGGTTCTGTATAGAACCCCAATGAACCCTTTTTTCTGAGAGTGTGTTGTCATAACGTTCACCTTGAACGTTATGACAATGGCATGGGATTTTTTTTTTTTCATTCAAATTTTATTTACATTGTAAATAAATATGTCCCAATCAAAAAGTTTAGGATCAGTGGTAAGGGCAATCATTGGTTTTCAGACAGTCTATCAGAGCTAATCTGTTTGAGAAATAAAATGTGGGCACAAGGCAGATTTTCCGACTCTTCTGCTGATTGGACTGCATTTAGAACTGTAAGAAACAAGTGCACTTCGATGATTAGAAAGTCCAAATCTGATTTTTTTTTTTTTTTAGTCAACCACAGAAAACTTAAACAATCCTTTAAAGTTTTGGAAATCAATTAAATCTTTGTCGGCTGCAAGTGTGACCTCAAACCTCCCAGATCAGATTATTATTGGTTCAGATGAAATAAAAGATAAAGCAGTCATAGTCAATCAGTTAAATAAACACTTTATTCAGGCTGGATTCATACTTAATCAAACCATAAATAAATCTGTCCCATGTCCAGCCATGTCAGCATCTGAAAATGTAAATTGGGAATTGTTAAATTTTAAACCCATTTTAGTTTCAGAAGTTCATAAAGCCCTCAGAATTGATCACAAAAAGTCAGCAGGTACAGATAATCTGGATCCCTTTCTGTTAAAAGTGGCAGCTGATATTATTGCTGAGGCCTTAACACATATTTTTTATTTGAGTCTTCTGTCTAACTCCATTCCTAAAAGTTGGAAAGCAGCCTGTGTTCTCCCTTTACATGAATGTGGAGACCCATCAGAATTGAATAATTACCATTCAATATCAAAACTTTCTATTTTGTCAAAGATCTTGGAATAATTTGTGAATGTACAGTTAAAACAGTATTTGACTGACAAAAATATTTTAAATAATTTTCAATCAGGGTTCAGAAGTGGCCATAGCACTATCACTGCTGCTACATTAGTGACAAATGATATTATTGGGGCCTTATATAAGAAGCAACATTCTGCTGCATTATTTGTTGATCTTTCTAAGGCATTTGATTCGGTTGATCATGGATTGTTATTGACCAAACTACCTTCAGTTGGTTTAAGTGAGAAGGCTGTTGCATGGTTCCAGTATTATTTGGTAGATCGTATTCAGTGTGTTTATGCTGAAGGTTATGAATCTGATTTTCTTGAGATAACTAAAGGTGTCCCTCAAGGATCAATCTTAGGACCCATTCTGTTTTAAATTTTTATAAATGATTTGGATAGAGATGTTCAAGCTAAATTACATTTATACGCTGATGATACAGTGGTTTACACCCAGGCTTCCACCATTTCAGAAGCAGTGCATGAACTTCAGACTGCATTTCAGGCATTGCAATACACATTATTGAGTCTAAAATTGCTTTTAAATACACAGAAAACAAAGTTTATGGTCTTCTCAAAAGCTTGAGCACAGCTACGTGACAATTGTGGCATTTTGTCATTAGATGGGAAATCACTTGAGAGAGTGTCTTTATACAAGTACTTGGGGATATGGATAGATGATAAGCTATCCTTCAGTGAACATATTACTGCTTTAGTTAAGAAACTTAAAGTCAAGCTCTATTTCAGAAACAAATCTTGCTTTACTTTTAGTGCTAGGAAGAAACTTGTGGAAGCTACTTTTCTGCCTGTAATTGATTATGGAGATATATTGTAAATGCATTCCATTCTACGTCATGTAGATTCAGTTTACCATGCATCACTATGATTCATAACAAATACAAAGTCCCTTACCATTCACTTCATTCTTTATGATTTAGTTGGTTGGACATCTCTTAAAATTCGTAGACAACAGCACTGGTATATCTTTATTTATAAAGCTATACTCGGCAAATTTCCACTGTACCTCTGTAACCTCCTCTCTGTTTGCTCTGGTACCTATCAGCTACGCTCCTCAAAGTGGTTGCTTTTTAATGTGCCACGAGTCACAACCGAATTGGGAAAAATGGCCTTTTCTTATTTAGCACCTTGGGGGTGGAATAATCTACAAAAAGAGCTAAAGTTAGAAACCCTTATGTCCATAAATGAATTTAAAACTACTGTAAAGAGTGTTGTGATGGAGATATGTTCTTGTTTTTCTTAAGAGACTCGTTGTGTTTTATATATAGTTTTTTAATATTTTGTACTTCTTTTATCGTGAAAATGTAATTTGGTGTTTGTCATGTGTGCATTTGTTGTGATTTGGCTGCTACCTTGAAATGAATCAAATGAATCGGGAGTTCAAAGCGGGTTCGCGAATCATTTGAGTCAGTTTCTGGAACATACGTTAATGCTTGAGCCGCGCCGCTGTTTTTTCTGTCAATTCACCTGTTGACGCCTGATTTCAGAATAAATCTGTAATTTTTGAGCACTTTGATGCATTCTCCTCCAGCATCCGCTTCTTCTTCATTCTGGCCTTTTCGGACCCTCCTTTGTCCTTTCTCTTCTTGCCTTCCATGGGGGTATCGTTAAATGTTATGCAACCACACTAATCTTTCCTGACTGTCAATTGCTATCCAGTGTGTTGTGATTGGCTGAATGCCTTGAACGTATGATGGAAATATTACAAACACTACCCACTACATTCTACACTACCCTGTTCAAAACTCGCATTTGAATGAATACAGAAACACAAACACACAGCAATTCAACTACTCTTCAGTTTATCTTCTACTGAAATCAGGTGAATTCTGTTTATTCATTTTTTTCTGTTTGTGTGACGTGTTTAAATAAATAAATAAAACACGTTTGTCTGCAAGTCTTTGTAGCAGGTTCCTCATTCCTGCTCCTGTAGACTCTCCTATACACACACATGCTGAACTGAGGGAGCAAACGGGATACAAAATAGGATTTCAAATTTTCTTATCTTATCTTATCTTATCTTAGTAAAGTCAAAATCAGTTAAAATAAGTAGAAAAGTGAAGTTTATTAAAACAGACTGAATTTCTTTAAAAGATTATTCATTTTTAAGGCTGAGATATAGATACAGTTAATAGATACAAAAATGTCTGGTTTCATTTAGTGCTGCCCTGAACAAGCTGTTTGACACAACAGCGCCAGAACAACCACCACACAAATCAGTTTTTACTAGAGAGGAGACAAGAGTGATGAAGCCCATCAGTAGATGTATGGGATGATTAGTATGCCATGATACTCAGAGCAGAACCTGATTTTACCAAGTGAGACATGTTCCTGGGACAACATCGTTGTTGACCCTGGAACAACATTGTGATTAACCAATCAGATTTGAAGAACCAGTTTTTAGATTTTGTGAAGTTTACGCTTAAAATCAGTGTTTGGTGCTTGTACATCAGTGTCATTCATCTATCATTTCCTCTGATTTTAGGGATTACTCATGGTTAAGGTTAGGTTTAGGTGTAGGGATATGGTTAAGAATATATTTTTGGAGTAAAATGTTGTTCCAGGGTCAACAAAATATGTTGACCTAGGAACACATCGAACTTGGCAAAATCAGGACGTGCGATACTCAGAAGCCAGCATTCCACTGAACAATGTCCAATAGAGGGTTGAAACAATTAGTTAACACTACCGACAATGTCAACAATAAAAATTGCAGACAATATTTTTTTGTTGTTGTTGAGTAGTCATCTGATCTCATATGAACTGATCAACCCATCCCTAACCCTGGCATTAATGTGATTTAATCAGTGTGGCACTGTAGCCCGAGACTGTAATTCAGCCCTCATGAATGCAATTCAAGAGAAGAAGACACACAGTGCTTCAGAGCAAGTTGAATGAATTCCATTTGAATTAATATGTAAAAATTCTGTGCCGTCATGCCTTACTCTCAATAACAAAACAAACACAACAAAAACTGACAGTGGTGAGAGAGCAGCATTTAAGAACTTATCTGATTACAGATAATTTGATGTTTGATGTGGAAGTGTTTAAAAAAACAGGTTTGTATGCAAGTCTGTGAAGCAAGTTCCTCATTCCTGCTCCTGTATAGTCTCTTTCTCTCTCTCTCTCTCTCTCTCTCTCTCTCTCTCTCACACACACACACACACACACACACACAGACAGACAGACAGTGTCATTCATAGCATGGTGAATCTTTACAGTGACTGTTCTGTTCATGTCAGTGTTGTGCATTATTCAGATGAACTTAAAATGCCTTGAAATTCGAAAACAATTAATAAAATTGAATTGAGAGAGCAAACAGTTTGGGACCCTGTTTGTTGCTGATGTCACTTCCTATTTGTTGCTGCTGTTTGTTTTGAATTTGGAGCTCTTTATTGTTTTTTTTTATTATCTTAATATCAATTTTATACACCATCATTTTCATTTCTATAATGTCTGAACATTTCTCCTATCGTACTCAACAAAAAACAAAAAAACATTGGAGTGCCTTATCACATTTTATTTTGATGTCCTGATTCCGCTACTAGCTTATAGCCTGTTAGCATCACCAGTGCGACTGTTGCTATTCTTGCTTACATTACTCTATTGACACACATTACTGTTGTTTCACTCACTGTTACGGACTCTCATGACGGATATGTTTCTAACTTTAAGTGCTGAGGTCAAGGTGCAGTTCGAGCTGAAGGCTTTGGAGAAGCAAATCCACGAGCTGCTGGAGAAGCAGGTCCAGCTGAGAGAGCGGAGAGCCACGTTGGAAACACAATACTACAATACTCACAATCCGAGGTAAGTTTAAAGCATGATATTAATGCTCCCACGACCTCTACTCCATGTGTTTCTCTGCACAGGCTTCATGAAGGACATAATCTTGCCAGATCTCCTTTACTCTGATGCCGGGTGCACCAACAGCAGAAGACGTGAGCCAGGCCTTGAGTGAGAGACTGCATCAACCGATATGTCTGAGCTTCTTTAGCAAAGAAGCTAAAGATGGAAATGTGCACACTCACTGGTTCCGCTAACCTGATTTTACCAAGTGAGACATGTTCCTGGGACAACATCGTTGTTGACCCTGGAACAACATTGTGATTAACCAATCAGATTTGAAGAACCAGTTTATAGATTTTGTGAAGTTTATGCTTAAAATCAGTGTTTGGTGCTTGTACATCAGTGTCATTCATCTATCATTTCCTCTGATTTTAGGGATTACTCATGGTTAAGGTTAGGTTTAGGTGTAGGGATATGGTTAAGAATATATTTTTGGAGTAAAATGTTGTTCCAGGGTCAACAAAATATGTTGACCTAGGAACACATCGGACTTGGCAAAATCAGGACGTGCCACTGGTTCCATGGTAATAATAAATAAAAGTTCACAATGTAGCTTAATAAGCCTAATTTCCTAATTTTTTTAATTTTTACGTTTTGGGCTCAAATGTATTATTTACGTGCTGGTATTACCTTATGAACTGTGATTACGTTACAAGTTGCCACAGTGTATTCATGATTTCATGTTTTCGGTTTCTCCCTCATGGTTATGGAAACTGCCACATGATTTGCCACCCTAGCCTGGAGGGATCTCCTGTTCGTTGAGTATGCCTGGGAATTTTGCAGGCTTGCGGTGAAGACAGCGATGGACGATGCCATGCTGAACTCTCTTTTCTAGATCATGGCAAATTACTACCTACCCATTGACTCCAGCCCCTGAGTCCACTCCAATGTCCACTCCAGTCCTTGAATTTAGCCCAGAGAGGGCTCCAGTCCATGTGTTCCCATGTCTTGTGTTTTTCTCCCCATGTTCTCCCCATTACCTAATTTCTCCCTCATGTCGGTTTTGTTCATTTGTTTCAGCTGGTTCCCATTTATTTCCTTGATTATTCCCATTACTTAAGTCCTGTGTCTTTCCATGTCTAGCTTCCAGTATTGTTAGTCTATCCCCTCTTCTATATGTGCTTAGACTGCTTCAAGAATTTCCCTCTGTCTCCTCGCATGATTTTTTTTTTATTACATGCACTGAAGATTTTTAAGTTTTGAGAAAATGATTACATTATGAACATTTTATTACAATAATAATGTAATATTTATTACATCATGTGTAGTTATTATATTAGTTTCTACAGACGTTGAAGTTAAAGGCGGATATGAAGATTTATTACACATTTATTCTGACATGTTATTTCACTGACACACATTGACACACTGTTTTCCTAATTAATGTTGTTCGGTAGCTTTGACACAATCTTTTTTGTTTATGGTGCTATATAAATAATGGTGACTTGACTTGAAGTTCAGCTGTACTATTAATATCATGAAAAGAAAAGAGAAGAGACTCTATAACATCTCACTGTTACTGATTCATCATTCAGCTCAAAGCATTATGGGTGGTATCTTGTCAGTCTATTCTGATTCATCAACACAGTTTCACTGATGATCCAATACAAACCCAAAACCCAGGATAAAGTGGCTGAGTGAATGTGGTCTGGACTGTGTGGATGAGGCTCATTGTGTCAGAGACGCTGTAGAAGGACAGAGTTCCTGCTCTGTGATCCACAAACACTCCTATTCTACTGCTGATGGACTTCACAGAGACATCAGTCTTTATGTTATTGTACATAAATAAGTAACTGGAGGGAGAGCAGAACAAACTGCAGGACTGATCATTATATCCAAACAAACACGCATTACCATATCCCTTCCTGCTGATGCTCTTATATGACACTGATATATAAACATCTCCACTCCACTCAATCTCCCAGTAACAGCGTCCACACACACTCTCTCTACACAACACCTGTGACCACTGATCAAATCTGTCTGCATGATCAGGATACCACTGATCTGTGCCAGTGTTAGTAATAACTCTGTTGTTCTCAGACAGACGGAGTCGTTTATTCACTGTGTTCAGATCCAGAGTGAGCTGATGGGAATCTGATGAAGATAAAACACATCAGAATCAGGAATTATGAATCTGTTTGTTCTTTTAATGTAGCTGAACTCTTCATGTTCAGTGTATCATCAGTGTCTTAGTACAGATGACCTGATATCTGTGTAAACCATCGTTTACTAGGGCTGCCCCCTAATAGAGGCTAACATTTTTATTAGTTGCAGGTGAAAAAAAAATATATAAAAAATCCACAGAAAGTTGTGAAGTCAGCAGTCCTTGATGGACAGGTCATCAACAGCTGGTCTGTGTGGTTATTATTGCACATTGGTCAGGACTAGGGGTGTGAAATATATATCTGCAGCAATATCTTAATTGTCGTTTTAACAATGTGTGATTTCACATTATCGAGTATATGGCAAATCCATGAAAAAAACACAACAGAGTGAAAGTGTAGCAGGTTAAACTAGTGCACATATGCATTTACAGTGTGTTCTTTCACTGCATGATTCAGTATATTAAAAATATTTAGAATGAGCACAAAATTCAAGATACGGGGGCAGAAAATATAAATATATATATTTATATAATTTCATATAGTAAATATCACACAAAGAGTGCCGTTTTTCTTCTCCAGAGTTTAGCATAATTACAAATGTGATATAGATTTTTTTTAACAGTTCAATAAAAAATATTTTTTTAAATATTAAGGGATTTACGTTTTAGACACTATATCGCCAGTTCCCTTTCAGTCGGTCACTCTTGACGTCACTTTTTTGACGAATTGGGATCTAATGTTTCTAAGTCAAAACACCTTGCTACTGGGGTTCCTCAAGGCTCAGTACTTGGACCACTTCTCTTCTCCATCTACATGACATCATTAGAATCTGTCATTCAGAAACATGGCTTTTCTTATCACTGCTACGCTGATGACATCCAACTCTACTGCTCATGCCAACCAGATGACCCGACGGTAGCTGCTCGCATTTCAGTCTGTCTGAGTGACATTTCTAGCTGGATGAATGACCATCACCTTCAGCTTAACCTTACGAAGACAGAACTCCTGGTGATTCCAGCTAACCCATTGCTTCATCACAACTTCTCTATACAGCTAGGCTCGTCAACCATAACTCCTTCCAGGACAGCCAGAAACCTAGGAGTTGTGATGGATCATCAGTTAAGCTTCACAGACCACATTGCTACAACGACCCGGTCCTACAGATTTGCCTTATACAACATTAGGAAGATTAGACCCTTCCTGTCAGAGCAAGCCACCCAACTTCTTGTCCAAGCTCTTGTTCTCTCCAGACTGGACTATTGTAATGCTCTCCTGGCAGGCCTTCCTGCATGTACTGTCAAGCCTCTGCAATTGATCCAGAATGCAGCAGCGAGGGTTGTCTTCAATGAGCCAAAAAAAGCTCATTTCTCTCCTCATCAGGTTACACTGGCTACCAGTAGCCGCTCGCATCAGATTCAAGTTACTGATGCTTGCCTACAAGACGACATCTGGCACGGCACCAACATACTTAAACTCACTGGTTAAATTTTATGTGCCCTCCAGAAGTTTGCGCTCTGCAAGTGAACGACGCCTTGTGGTGCCATCCCACAGAAGTTCAAAATCACTCTCATGATCCATCTCCTGGACTGCGCCCAGCTGGTGGAATGACCTCCCAATCTCAGTTCGTACAGCTGAGTCTTTTCTCATTTTCAAGGAACATCTAAAGACCTATTTTTTTTGCCAGCATTTAACCAACTAATACTAGCACTTTTCTTTCTTTTCTTGTCTCTTCATTTAAAAAAAAAACCTGGCTATGCATTCTGTACTAGACTAATTGAGACTTTTCATGGCACTTGTATACTGTTTTTGTTCTCTTGTTGACCTGACTGCTTCTATTATTCTCATTTGTAAGTCGCTTTGGATAAAAGCGTCTGCTAAATTATTAAATGTAAATGTAAATGTAACAGTGATGGCAAACCCTCCAGGGAAACATCGCTCCTCTTGCATTCCACAACCAGTTGAGCAGCCAATGGAACATTTAGGGCCCCTAAACCAGGACCATACCAACAGTATCCTTTGGCACTCCTCCTGACGACCAGTGGTCAATTGGTGCATCGAAGGGTGAGTCAGAGCTTTCTGTAGAGGAAGATTATGCTGCGCTGCTGTCCTTCGGGACTGTAGCTATGCCTGAATCAGATCCAAAATAAAGGCTATGCTTTCCTGGGCTGCCGTGAGGGTAGGACTCAAATGGAGATCTCCACTGTGACCCAAGCTCTCACAATTGGATGGACGATTGGTTATATGGGGTGGTCCGCACTGGTTTCTCAGTGTTCTGCCTCGGTGCCATCTTTCCCAGAGGTGCATGAAGGCCTTACAAGGTTGTGAATGGCACTGGAAACTGACCTGCTATCTCTTCGTCCCTCACCACTCTTGACAGTGGTGCAGCTAGGAGGTATCCGGGTCACCCCGGTGGAGCGATTGGTTGGGATGCAGTTGTGTCCTAATACGACCTCCAGCCGGCAGGGTGAACCGTTCCTCTCCTTCATGCCATTCACAATCTTGGTCTGCACAACCAGGCAGCTGACAAGTTGACATGAGTTGAGCTCCCAGGAGAATGGAGACTCCATCCCCAGATGGTCCAGCTGATTTGGAGTCATTTTGGAGCTGCTCAGGTAGACCGATTTGCCCCTCCAGAAGCCTCTCACTGCCATTTTTTCTACTCACAGTGAGAGGAACACTCGGCATGGACGCACTTGCACACAGCTGGCTGTAGGGCCTTCGCAAATATGTGTTTCCCCCAAGCGGCAACCTCCTGTTCTCTCTCGTGAAGCCAACAAGGAAGTGACTAAAGCTGTAATTCATCTACTGGCCGCATGAGGCTGGCTACAAAAGGGAGTCAGTCCCATAGACTCCCCATGTTAAAATGCCCAACTTTACAGCAGAAAAAAACTTTTACAGCCTGGTTCCAAACATTATTTTGGTCTATATAGCTAATTTTGCCCTTCATTTTTTTTTATAACTCATCAGTTTAAATTATATTAAGCCTTAGAATTCTGCATAATTAAGGGCGTGGCGACTTGAGTAACAGGTGGATTAGACTATATATATGCACACTTAAACTCCCTAACTCCATGCTTGCCTTACAGACATGAAAAATAATTTGTCAAGGGCAGCCCTATCATTTACATAATTTATAAAACTCTTCTTTCACCTTCCAAAGGAAGAACATGGAAACACTCTTTTTTCCTGCTTGTTTTCTCACTGACTTACATTGTAGGAAGTCGTCCCTGGTTCTGGGAACAATGTTGGTGAATATGGCTGTGGAAAACAACAAACATGAACAGTGTGATTCACATGGTCCTCCATCAATTCCTAAGTCATTTCTAATATAATGTCGTCCAATATATGAGATGATGCTGGACTGGTTTCTGAGAGCAGATGAATCTCCAGGACTTTACCTCTGTCTGAGATCTTCTTGAGCTCCTCTTTGCAGAAATCCTCCAGTTTGTCTCTCAGCTGATGGACAGATTCTCTCAGATCATCAAAAGAGACGAGAGAACTGAAGGGAGTGTCATTTACATCTGTAGATTCAGGAGGAGCTGAGAGACACTGCAAACTCTACAGAAAACAAAACTCATGAGCTCCACACTTGACCAACACCAGATTTTTGCAGCTCTTGTTGGACTTGGCTGATATTCAGTAACTCACCTCATTCTAGCACTTACACAACATCAGATTCATTCTTTTATAATTTTATTATATGACATCAGAGCTACAGATTATATATATATATATATATATATATATATATATATATATATATATATATATATATATATATATATATACTGTATATACAGTTATATATACATTTCAATTTAGGTAAAAAGCTGAAATGTCAGTGAAAATTTGAACTGTTGGTGGTGCTAGAGGTTTTTGACAGCTAAATATATCTTACAGAAGAAAAAGCTCAGAGAAATGATTCCTAAGAGATTTCCAGAGATGAAAGCCATTTGTAAGTGGCATCTCTTTCTCAAGAAGATGATTAGAGTCTGACTGATGATTATATATAAGACACTGCTTCTCTGTGAGTCTCTGTCAAGGCAGGATCTCCTCAGGTTCTGTGTTACCTGCTGGAACTGGATGTGATCCTGTGTGTGTGAAAGCTGCTCCAGCTCAGCGTCTCTCCTCCTCAGATCATTGATCTCCTGCTCCAGTCGCTCCAGTCGTTCTTCAGCTCGACTCACTGCAGTCTTTTCCTGATCTCTGATCAGTCGTATCAGCTCAGAGCGGCTTCTCTCAATGGAGCGGATGAGCTCAGTAAAGATCCTCTCACTGTCCTCCACTGCTGTCTGTGCAGAGCGCTGTTAGGACACACAGTGATTCAGCTTCAGTGAGTCTGAACTGAGACGGAGACAAACTTCTCTTCTTCTCCAGACTCACCTTATGAGACTCCACAGTCTCTCTCAGCTGCTGGAGATCTTTCTCTCTCTGCTGGATTCTCTGCTGGAGCGTCTTCTGTGTCTCCTTCAGCTGCTTCTGCAGGACAAACAGATGATAGTGAGTGGTAGCCACAGAAAACTACTGGAAATAAATCATCATGAACAGATCAATCCAGTAAAAGTGGAGCTGAAAACTAACGACTGAAATGTGTTGTAAAAGTGAATCTGACAGAGACATTGAGATCAAGACTGAAAGTGTTTCTGTGTTCTGTGTAATTAAGCTGTGATAGCAAATAAAGTTGGAAAAAAATAAATAGACTATTGAAATCACCACACTGAGTATTAACTTGATCTCTAGTGTTAAATACCTGTTTCTCTGTCCTCCGGTCTGCAGCTGAAACAATGTCGTGGTTTTTATGTTCATTAATCGTACAAAGCACACATATACATTTCTGGTCAGTGTGACAGAAAACTTCGAGGATCTTCTCATGTTTCTGGCAGATCATCTCCTGCAGTCGTCCAGTGGCATCAGTCAGATTGTGTTTCTTTCCTTTAAACCAACTCTCATGTTGTTGGAGGTGATTCTGACAGTAAGAGTTCAGACACATCAGACAGGACTTGACGGCTCTGTATTTTCTTCCAGTACAGACGTCACACTGCACATCTCCAGCTCCAGCGTAACAGTCATCAGAGAGTCTGGTCTTCTTCAGTTTCTCCACCACTTCAGCCAGCATGGTGTTTCTAGATAAAGCAGGTCTTGGACTGAAGGTCTGTCTGCACTGAGGACAGCTGTAGACTCTCTTCTGATCCTCCTGATCCCAGCAGTCTGTAATACAGATCTTACAGTAACTGTGTCCACAGGGAATAGCCACTGGATCCTTCAGGAGATCCAGACACAGTGGACACAATAACTCATCCTGGGAAACTCTGGCTCCTGCCATTTTACTGAATGAATACAGAGACACAAACACTCAACAGCTCAACTACACTTCAGCTTCTCTTTCCCTGAACTGATGAGTTGAAATAATTTCCTGGTTCTGTTTGAGTGAAATGTGTAAAACAGGTTTGTAAGGCTTTAAAGAAGGTTCCTTGTTCCTGCTCCTGTAGAGTCTTTCTTCCTCTCTCTCTCTCTCTCTCTCTCTCAAACACACACACACACACACGCACACAAACACATTCTTGCATATGTGGTTTAACGGGAATTTCCATAGGCGTAATGGTTTTTATACTGCACCTACAACTTTATTTGCTATCCACTTTATCTAACCGTACCCCTCACACAACACTATAGCCATTTTATAGATATTCAAAAGGGGGAAAAACACAGTTTACTGTGTTTTTAAGCCATTTGATTTAAATGTTCATCTTATGTCCATGTTGTTATACCCATGTCATTGTGCACATTTGTCCTCATAAATCTTATAAACCTGTACGCGCCCACCCACACACACACACACACACACGGTGTGACAAGGAAATGCAGTGCATGGTGAGGAAGATTAGAAGTTTTCTTCAAGGAACTGTCACCAGCTAAGGTCTTGATTATCATCTTGTCTGAACTAATAAGATGCAGGGCTCAAACCGTTTATGACCCAACCATCAAAAGATATTAATGAAGATTTGGCAGTCTTGGATTACTTCCTAATCTACCACTGAATTTGATCATAGCTCATATGCTCATAGCTCATTTGATCATATGTTGTCTGTGCCAAATTCCAGCTTTGACTACAGTGATGACAACGGTGAAGCTGTACTGAAAGCGGCTCAACAACTCTGATCAGGGACCAAATCTCACAAGCTTAGATGACACTGGTGAAGAAGAAACAGCAATCACCACAGCCATAATATAATGTGCCACGCAGCCAGCAGCTAACTACTAGTTCTACGAGGGATCTCAAAAGATGATCATCACGACCACCGAATTTTGTGTCCGAATCGGCCAAGACAAAAGCAGTTTTTGCCTCATTGTTTGTGGGGTCACAATCGGGACACAGGAAAACACAGAGAGAGATCCAAGTGCAGGTATGTCTTTTATTGGGGTAATCCAAATCATTATCCAGTCAAGGCAGGGTTCAATACCAGAGTAGCAATCCAAACAAAAACAAACACAAAACAATCAGGCAAGGACAGGACTAGAAGTAGCGTGAAAACTACAAGGACTCCGTGACACATACTAAAACAGACAGGGTATACATACACAGGGAAATGACAATTTTAGTGGGGAATGCAATGATTAATGACCAGTGACAGCTGAGTGCAATGATTAGACAGAGATCATGGGAAATGTGGTTCATGAAGTGACAGACACCGTGGGGAAGGAGGACATCTAGTGGTTACCCAGGGAACACAAACCAGACATTGTGACAATACCCCCCCTCTACGAAGCGGCTACCAGATGCTCCAAGACGAGACTGACAAAACAAGAGACCAGGAGGGAGGTGGACAGTTGGAGGTTCAGGGGGAGGGACGGAGGGCAGGTAAAATGGGGAAACCAGAGACAAGAGGAACATGTAAATTGGGGAACAGGGACCAGAAGACCACCACGTCCGTGTGGTCGAGACCGAAGCCCCCCAGGGCGGAGCAGAAGACCACCACAACCGTGTGGTTGGGACAGAAGCCCCCCAGGGTGGAGCAGAAGACCACCACATCCTTGTGGTCGAGACCCAAGCCCACCAGGGCAGCGCCAAAGAGACGAGGAGAGGCTCTAGTAGTTCAGCCGAGACGTGGAGAGGCTCTGGTAGTTCCACAGAGAAGTGACGAGACTCTGGTAGTCCCATGGTGTTTATACTGGATTCCAGAAGATCAATGCTGACTTGACTCTGCTCATGAAGATCATTGGTGACTTGACTCTGCTCATGAAGATCATTGGTGACTTGCATTTGTTCATGAAGATCAATGGTGACTTGCCTTTGTTCATGAAGATCATTGGTGACTTGTATCTGCTCATGAAGATCATTGGTTACTTACATCTGTTCTTGAAGATCAATGGTGACTTGCCTTTGTTCAAGAAGATCATTGGTGACCTGCATTTGTTCATGAAGATCAATGGTGACTTGCCTTTGCCCATGAAGATATTTGGTGACGTGACCTTGCCCATGAATTTCACCGGTGACTTGGCTTGACTCCGGAGTGTCGATGGTGACTAGCCCTGACTCTGGAAGGTCAACGGTGACTAGCCCTGACTCTGGAAGGTCTTCGGCGACTAGCCCTGACTCTGGAAGGTCAATGGTGACTAGCCCTGACTCTGGAAGGTCAAAGTTGACTAGCCCTAACTCTGGAAGGTCAACAGTGACTAACCCTGACTCTGGAAGGTCAACAGTGACTAACCCTGACTCTGGAGGGTCCACGAGCACCTGACTCCACTCTGGAGGGTCCACAAGCACCTGACTTGACTCTGGAGGGTCAACGGGAACCTGACTCAACTCTGGAGGGTCAACGGGAACCTGACTCGACTCTGGAGAGTCAACGGAGACCTGACTTGACTCTGGAATGCCCACTGTAGTTGCCATCCTCTGCAGTGGCTCCGGGCTGGCGGCCACCTTGTGCAGTGGCGCTGGGTTCGCGGCCATCTTGTACTGTGGCGCTGGCTCAGCAGACATGACGTGAACAGTCTCTGGATCAGCAGACGTAACGTGAACACTCCTGGGAATCTCTAGGATTTTGGACAGCATAGAGAAATAATCCAAAAAAGTTTCAGCTGCCATCTTGGGCAGTGGAGCTGGGCTGGCGGCTATTCTGCACAGTGGCTCTGGGCTGGCGGCAATCTTGTGCTGTGGCGCTGGGCTGGCATCCATCTTGCACCTTGGCGTTGGGCTGGTGACTACTTTGTGCTGCAGCACTGTGCTGGCATCCATCTTGCCTCGTGGCGCTGGGCTGGCGGTCATCTTGTGCAGTGTCGCTGGACCTGCAGCCATCATGGGCAGTGGTGCTGGGCTGGCGGCTATTCTGCGCAGTGGCTCTGGGCTGGCGGCAATCTTGTGCTGTGGCGCTGGGCTGGCATCCATCTTGCCTCGTGGCGATGGGCTGGCGGCCATCTTGTGCAGTGGCGCTGGACTTGCGGCCATCATGGGCAGTGGTGCTGGCTCGGCAGACGTGCGCTTCCTCTCCCTTCTCCGTCTGCCATGGTGAGACGGCGGCTCTGATCCGTCCCACACAAGCCCCGGGTTGAAGGGGGGCCATGGTAGAGAGCGATGCTGAACCTCCTCTCGACCACTCACTCCTCGGCGACCTCCCCTGGTCCTGCGAAACATGACCAGGTGGGTTCCCTCAAACTGACTCCTTCTCTCCTGCTCGGTGGCTGTGGAAGAAACATCAACAGACATACCGCTGGATCTCTTGTGTGAGTCCTTCTGTCACGATCGGGACAGAGGAAAACACAGAGAGAGATCCAAGTGCAGGTATGTCTTTTATTGGGGTAATCCAAATCGTTATCCAGTCCAGGTAGGGGTCAAAACAAGAGTAGCAATCCAAACAAAAACAAACACAAAACAATCAGGCAAGGACAGGACTAGAAGTAGCATGAAAACTACAAGGACTCCGTGACACATACTAAAACAGACAGGGTATAAATACACAGGGAAATGACAATGCTAATGGGGAACTGGCTGAGTGCAATGATTAATGACCAGTGACAGCTGAGTGCAATGATTAGACAGAGATCGTGGGGAATGTGGTTCATGAAGTGACAGACACCGTGGGGAAGGAGGCCATCTAGTGGTTACCCAGGGAACACAAACCAGACATTGCAACCATATAGTGCTTTAAACAAAATACATTGCGTCAAAGTAATTGAACAACATTCATCAGGAAGACAGTGTGTCAATGATGCAAAATGACAGTTAAAGGCAGTTCATCAGTGAATTCAGTGATGTCATCTCTGTTCAGTTAAAAAGTGTCTGTGCATTTATTTGCAATCAAGTCAACGATATCGCTGTAGATGAAGTGACCCCAACTAAGCAAGCCAGAGGTGACAGCGGTAAGGAACCCAAACTCCATCAGTGACAGAATAGAGAAAAAAACCTTGGGAGAAACCAGGCTCAGTTGGGGGGCAGTTCTCCTCTGACCAGACGAAACCAGCATTTCAATTCCTGGCTGCAGAAAAGTCAGATTGTGCAGAAGAATCATCTGTTTCCTGTGATCTTGTCCTGGTGGTCCTTTGAGACAAGGTCTTTACAGGGGATCTGTATTTGGGGCTCTAGTTGTCCTGGTCTCCACTGTCTTTCCGGGATGTAGAGGTCCTTTCTAGGTGCCGATCCACCATCTGGTCTGGATACGTACTGGATCCACGTGACTGCAGTGACCCTCTGATCTGGACACAGACTGGATCTGGTGGCTATGGTGACCTCGGAATAAGAGAGAAACAGACTAATATTAGCGTAGATGCCATTCTTCCAATGATGTAGCAGGTACATCGGGTGTTATTGGAAGTGTTCCTGGTTCCAGTTTACCTAATTATTGCAGCTTAAAAATCCTTTAACATGTTAACCTTTACTGTTTCTGTTTCCTAACCGTGGTTGGGAGACACAGGGAAGATCCGTCTTCTCCAGGGCCGGAAGTTCTCCTCCCGGGGTTAACTCCCTAAACTTCACGCTGCTTAGTGCGATGGTAGCATATAAAAACAAACAGGCCGTCTTGCCGAAGAGTTTAGGTGCTTTATTTTGCTGGCTGCACTGAAATACGCTGCACACAGCTAACTACCTGCACCGGTCACCGTATCAGCCTCACACACACACATCCGCTGCTTCGCGGGGATCAGACAGGAGCGAGGGGCGCGCCTCGGACACGCGCACTCACTCACTCTCATTCACACAAACACACTGAGCTGTACTAAACTAAACACATTAAAGACACATCCCACAACAAACAGATTTGGATATTAAAAGCATATTAGTATGTTATGTGTAGGCCAGGCTAAAGAGATGGGTCTTTAATCTAGATTTAAACTGCAAGAGTGTGTCTGCCTCCCAAACTATGTTAGGTAGGTTATTCCAAAGTTTAGGCGCCAAATAGGAAAAGGATCTGCCGCCCGCAGTTGATTTTGATATTCTAGGTATTATCAAATTGCCTGAGTTTTGAGAACGTAGCGGACGTAGAGGATTATAATGTAAAAGGAGCTCATTCAAATACTGAGGTGCTAAACCATTCAGGGCTTTATAAGTAATAAGCAATATTTTTTTAGTGAACCTGTAGCTCAACTGGTAGAGCATTGAATTAGCAAGCAAGCTAGCACAAGGTTGGGGGTTCGATTCCCTGGAAAACATGATAGGTACAAATTGATAGCCTGAATGCACTGTAAGTCGCTTTGGATAAAAGCGTCTGCTAGATGCATACATTTTTAAATCTATATGGAGCCAGTGCAGTGTTGACAGGACCGGGCTAATATGGTCATACTTCCTGGTTCTAGTAAGAACTCTTGCTGCTGCATTTTGGACTAGCTGTAGTTTGTCTACTAAGCGTGCAGAACAACCACCCAATAAAGCATTACAATAATCTAACCTTGAGGTCATAAATGCATGGATTAACATTTCTGCATTTGACATTGAGGGCATAGGCCGTAATTTAGGTATATATTTTTTTAGATGGAAAAATGCAGTTTTTACAAATGATAGAAACGTGGCTTTCTAAGGAAAGATTGCAACCAAATAGCACACCTTGATTCCTAACTGATGACAAAGAATTGACAGAGCAGCCATCAAGTCTTAGACAGTCTTCTAGGTTATTACATGCAGAGTTTTTAGGTCCTATAATTAACACCTCTGTTTTTTCAGAATTTAGCTGTAAGAAATTACTCGTCATCCAATTTTATATATCGACTATGCATCCCATTAGTTTTTCAAATTGGTGTGTTTCACCGGGCCGCAAAGAAATATAGAGCTGAGTATCATCAGCATAACAATGAAAGCTAACACCATGTTTCCTGATGATATCTCCCAAGGGTAACATAAAGTGTGAAGAGTAGCGGCCCCAGTACTGAGCCTTGAGGTACTCCATACTGCACTTGTGATCGATGATACCTCTTCATTCACTGCTACGAATTGATGGAAGTTATATAAGTAAGATTTATGCTAATACACTTCCATTAATGCCAACAAAGTGTTCAAGTCTATGCAAAAGAATGTTATGGTCAATTGTGTCAAACACAGCACTAAGATCCAATAGAACTATTAGAGAGATACAACCATGATCAGATAAGAGCAGGTCATTTGTAACTCTAAGGAGAGCAGTCTCAGTACTATGATACGGTCTAAATCCTGACTGGAAATCCTCACATATACTAGATTGAACTGATAATGCCTTTAACCCTTTAACACATGATTTTAAATATACTTGCCTATTCCTCAGCATGAGTATTCTTAGGCGACTGTTATTTTAGAATGTATGGCCTTATTGTTTCCATGGCGATGCATCATGCTTGTCATGTGACACACCTCAGCCACAATAGTGCTGAATGACTGATCTATCACTTTTATTTAGTTTTTCCTGTTTTATTTAAAACATTCATATACGTGTTCACTATATTATGAAATATCTGACATTTCTAATTCTCAAATACGTGTATATAAATGCATTTGTTAGTTTTAAACATTTTTATAATGACCATGCTAGTTTATCTACATTTACATTTACATTTATTCATTTAGCTGACGCTTTTATCCAAAGCGACTTACAATTGCTGTATATGTCAGAGGTCGCACACCTCTGGAGCAACTAGGGGTTAAGTGTCTTGCTTGAACCCAGGTCTCTCACACCAAAGGCATGCGTCTTATCGACTGGGCCAACGCTACCCCTATCTATGACGGGTTTGCGCTGAATCTGAGCTGTGGGATTTACAACACATAAATTCATCCTCTCTTCCTGAAAACAAGTGACTTTACTTACTTTCTCCTAGTGCGTGTAGCCATCAATAATAGGAAAAGCTATTTATGCACGCACAGGGATGGATTAACACACCTGCTATACACACCCAACCGCTATGTTTTATTCAGTGAGAGCGCTCTCTGAATGAATTCTGCTCTCTGCTGATTTCTCTAATCAGAAACAACAAAGTGCAGATGTGTGTATCATGTTAAGAAAGATATTAATTTCATAATGAAAGAAACTTCAGTGTTTAATGTGAGTTTTTGAGACTGCTTGAATTCTGGCTAGAATAAAGTCAATGATAATATTCTTTGATAATGTAAATTATATTTTGCTCTCTTTCTGTACAATAAACATGACCGGATTTACCTCTTATCATGACATTTAGGTAAAACAATATTTTGGGCCTCTCTTCCTTATTAATAGGCCTATATAACAGTACCACCGCAGCAAACAAAAATATTTCATAATCAGTGGAAACCGTTACAGTGTTTTCCATCACAATAAGCACTTGTGTTCAGTCAACAAAAATCCAATGTCTAAATTTGTTTGAGAATGGAGAAAGACAGTTCAATAAATAGGCTCCAGCGTCGTGACCACATTAAAGTCTTTGAATTTTTTTAAAACTTTAAACATTTTAAAGATAGCTACAGTTGCTAGATACAAAAATATCCTGCTGGTTTTATTTAGTGCTGTCCTTAATAAGCTGTTTGACATAACAGATCCTTATTTATAATCCACAAGACAAAATAATAACTATTTAAACAAATTAATAATTTATTATTGCTCTTCATAATAATAATAATGTTACATTAAAATAATTAATGTTCTTATAATAATTATAACAATAAATATTTTACATTGTAAGGTTGGATCTCCTCATCCACCACCAGTGTCCGGCATCACCTGGATGATAAGAGAGCAGTCACAGTGCTCCAGAACACTCCAAACACAGCAGCTTACTGGTGGAGAGGAGACAGAGTGATGAAGCACATCAGTAGATATAAGAGGATGAGGAGGAGGTCATGATGCTCAGAAGTCAATAGACAAATTTGTCCAGAATGCTGAGGTCACACCTCTACTCTGTTCAAGAGATATCCTAGGATTTTTTTATGCCCACAGAGAGTCAAGACCTCAGATTAACATATCATCTGAAGGATGGTGTGTTGTGACAGTATAGTTTTCTTCAGAATCTTTCGACTGATAGGCGACAGTGTCAACTAGCGTGCAGCTTTATAGCATGTCCAACAGAGTCGTACTATAAGCAAAGAAAGAAAAGCCAAGCCCCTGGACGCCCGATATAAGAGTCCTAAGGGTAACATGGGGTTTTTTGCTGTTCACGGCTAAATATGATCTGATTCCAATCGGATATGTGGACCCCTCACACCCAGCCCACTCTTTCTTTGAACTGTTGTCCTCTGGCCATCGCTACAGAGCACTGAGCACCAAAACAGTCAGACACAAGAACAGTTTTTTCCCCCAGGATATATTCCACCTTAACAACACAACACAGTATTGTACATTGGTAAATAACTCAAACCTTAATCTGTATATAGCACATATGAGCTTTCAGAATTCTGTCTATGGACATTTTCTTTTTCTATATTTTCTTACCATTGTATAATAAACTATTACTTCTGTGAGTAATAGTACACTATAAATCTGAAAGTTTTTTTTTCCTTTGAGAGGGATCTACCTACTAACTTCTCACAATCATTAAACAGACAACTGATTTTCTTAGCATAGTTATAATATGAAAAGGAAAAACAACCAAAATTAAATTCACAATAATAAACCCCAAAACAAAATAACTGTTACGGTGGAGAGTCAGAGACGTTCGGATCCAATTGCAGTATTTATTTAAGAGTGGTCAGAAAGGCAGAAATCAGGAATGGCATCAGGTATGTCAGGGGTAACCAGAATCGAAAACAGAAACAAGCAGAGATCGGGGCAGGCAGCAGAGAATCAGAGTCAGAATACACAATCCAAAGGTCAGACACGGAAGAACAAACAAAGGGAAACCGCTCAGAAATGCTGATTCTGACGGGGCTAAACAAGACTTCACCCTGAGTTGGCGTGAGTGTGCTGCTGATATGGGTGTGTGTGTATTAGCTGCAGGTGTGTAATCAGATTCAGGTGTGTGTGTGTGTGCAATCAGTCCAAGGTATGAGGAATTGGAGTTCAGAATGAGTCCTGAGTGGAGTGCGCTCTAGTGAAGTTCATGAGCACTCCAGCTGACGAACGTGACAATAAGATATCCTAAACCGATTGTACAACATGACCCAAGAAAATAAATACAAAAATATCTCTAAATACAAAATGAACAGTTGAAATGAACAGAGCACGGAATGTTCATGTAATGACGATGGCTATACTTATATGTCACAGTCCAAGGGCTAAAGAAGAAACCTTGTAGAAAAGGCAGATGTAAATAGTTTGTATCTCTTGTGAATATCCAGTTTCGATGACCCAAAGTAAGGAGATGCAATGCAGGGAATTGAGTAATTTATATAGGAGCTGTTGGATGTTTTGTGCTGCAGTTAGATCTGCTGCGTCGCTGTTTTAATTCTGGAGTATTGAGTTTCTCTGAATGCATGTATTTGTTTTAGTTGTAGAGAAACACAGTCAGCACAAAAGTCACTGTTTCAGCTTCCAGACATGCTCATTCTCGTATTCTCTCTGTATCTCATGTGTCAAGTGTTAAAAATACTCTGCACACAGCTTTAACACCATACACTGTAAAAATATATCTATAACATTTCAGACACACGTTTACTTTAAAATTAGTTCCACTCAGAGATTTCTAATCAATTTCACAAATAATTATAAAGAAAAAGCAAGTAAATACTTTGAATTAAACATGAAAAAATTTATTTTCTGGTAAAACATACCACAAATCATCTTTGTTCTACATACAATAATAAATAAATAAATAAATAGACAAACCTTTTCAGTGCATTATGGAGCAGCATTTCAGTTCACTACATAAAAAAAGGAAGACACTAAAATAATGCACCTGACCACCTGTGATACACACGTTTATGTCCAGTCTTCAGTCTTCATCGGCCAGCCGACCGTCTGTTCTTTCCTCCTGCACCTGTGGACTATTGTCCTCAGCTCAGTTACATTGCTGCTCATTGAATCACTCTTACTCTTACTGCTTGTGTTTCTGCTCATCTGTTAATAAACACCTGTTTTGGAAGATAACTGTCTGTGCTCTTCTTCTATTGTGACAGTTGCTAAATAAAAGGAATAATAATTTAATAAAATGTGATGTATCTCTGGGATTCTTCTGAACATCTGGTTTTTACTGTAAATTCAGTCGAAATTATCTTTCATACATTTTACTTTAAAAAACCATGTACCGTATTTTACATTTGATGTGCACTGTATAAAAGTATTTTTTAAGTTGTAAATAAAACAAAGAAAGTGTATCTTAAAATAAAAAAAAACTATTTCAGTTTTTCCTACATCTTTCCTGTAACTCTGAATTTGTTCAGCTACCATCATGGTAAAGGCCCTAGCTGTGCTATATAAGGGAAACGCCAGTGTATTAGAGCAGTCGGCTTGGTGAACTTGGGCTGTGATATTTTCTCTTTATGTTTTTGTCTGTTTGGTTTAGTTTGTGATGTGCTTTGATTGCCATGTAAAAGATTTTACCTACTTGGCTGGCCCAAAATCTTCTGGGGCCTGTATCATGATGGTAGCTCAACAAATTCAGAGTTACAGGATTAGTTTCAAGTTGATAAAACCAAACCTCTCCAACCTGGCTTATTTGGTACCATGATGCTGATCAACAACTTTCTTTGTCAACTGTGTTTGTTTGTGGAGGGGTGCACATGAATGTGTGACATCACTGGCGAACAGCCAATCATGAGCCTTGCAGCACAAAGCAAGCTTGATTTACTTCTCACGAGATTCAAAATTAAAGATGAAAGGTTTTGCTAAAGGTCACGGGATTAAAGAATATGACAAATTTAAATGTCATATGAAACATGAAAGAGGACACATAAAATAAATTATATTGCTCTATCAGTGCAGTGACCAGTGAAACTTGTTAACTTAGTTTATATATTTGAAAATAAATAGCAATAGAGACTCGAAAACATGTAAGTTCACATGCATCAAAATAGTGTTATCTATTGACAGTACAGCCCCTTTATATTACATGATCTGTATACATTGGTATTCATTTAAAATAAATTTATGATAACATTTAAACTAAATTTGCTTGTGTGAAATTGATTAATAATAATATGTATCATATATAATAATAATTATAAATCATAGAAAATAACTCTAAGTAATTATCATTAAAGCCTTTTTGTGTCAGACATTTGTCACTTCTCTCACATCTATTTGGTCCAATTTCAGTTTGAGATCACTTAACCAGAACATAACCTGCCCCGGAGCAGGTTAGCCGTGGAGTGTTAGCTGGCAATGAACACAGCTAAAAGCCAAGCCACTTACATGGTACCTTAAACCTAGTATTGGTGCAAACTAAACTGAATCTTACCTGGCTAGCCAGCTAATACGGCTTCATTGTACAGACTCCGGATCTGTAACACTTGAAAGCCATTCAAAGCTTTTTGAGATGTGTTAAAACTGGATGGGGGTAAAAGGATAGCTAATTTATGTAATGTGACTTACATGGTGCACATGTAGTTTGATTTAGTTGTCTAGACACACTAGGTTAGGGACTGTATTTTTGTTTGGTTAGTTAGTGTAATTGAGTTACAATGCCTCAGACATTGAATATGTTTTCCTTTTCACATTTTTCTTAGATAATTTCATTCACACATAGTTTGAAGATGGTAATGGTCTGAACTGGTCCAATGTTCCCCTTCTTAATCCCTAGACACAAAAGAAGAGCAAAAGATGGGTCGTAACACACTACAATAAAAACTAATAGTTTAAGAAATGTACAGAAACACATTGGCACTTAGCACGACTCACACACACTGATCATACTGTCTGTATGAAGATTTATTACATTTATTCTGATTCATGTTATTTCGGTGACAAAAGTTCCGCTGCAGTATTAATGTCATGAAGAGAAAAGAAGAGACCATAACATCTCACTGTTACTGATTCATCAAGCTGCTTAAAGCATTATGCGTAGAATCACTCATCAGTCTTTTCTCAATTACCAACACAGTTTCACTGATGATCCAGAACAAACAGTAAACCCGGATCTAGATCTAAACGTAAGCCCAGTTCCAGATCCAAAACTTAACCCAGATTCAGTTCCAGATCCAAACCCCGTTCCAGATCCAAAACTTAACCCAGATTCAGATCCAGATCCAAACCCAGATTCAGATCCAAATCTAAACCCAGATATAGTTCCAAAACCAGTTCCAGATCCAAAACTTAACCCAGATTCAGTTCCAGATCCAAACCCAGATCCAGAACCAGTTCCAGATCCAAAACTTAATCCAGATTCAGATCCAGATCCAAACCCAGTTCCAGATCCAGTTCTAGATCCAAAACTTAACCCAGATTCAGTTACAGATCCAAGGAGAGTTCCAGATCCAAACCCAGTTCCAAATACAAAACTTAACCCAGATTCTGTTCCAGATCCAAACCTAAACCCAGTTCCAGATCTAGATCCAAACCCAGTTCCAGATTCAAAACTTAACCCAGATTTATTTCCAGATCCAAACCCAGATTCAGATCCAGATCCAGTTCCAGATCCAAAACTAAACCCAGATGCAGATCCAGAGCCAAATCCAGTTCCAGATCCAAAAATAAACCTAGATTCAGATCTAGATCCAAAGCTAAACCCAGGATAGAGCGGCTGAGTGAATGTGGTCTGGACTGTGTGGATGAGGCTCATTGTGTCAGAGACGGTGTAGAAGGACAGAGTTCCTGCTCTGTGATCCACAAACACTCCTATTCTGCTGCTGATGGACTTCACAGAGAGATCAGTCTCTATGTTATTGTGTCTGAATGAGTAACTGGAGGGAGAGCAGAACAAACTCCAAGACTGATCATTATTTCCAAAGAAACACTCATTACTACATCCCTTCCTGCTGATGCTCTTATATGACACTGATATAAACACACCTTTATCTCCACTCCACTCAATCTCCCAGTAACAGCGTCCACACACACTCTCTCTACACAACACCTGACACACATTATCAAATCTGTCTGGATGATCAGGATACGGCTGAAGTGAGTCAGTGGCAGTAATCAGTCTGTTGTTCTCAGACAGACGGAGGTAATTATTCACTGTGTTCAGATCCAGAGTGAGCTGATGTGAATCTGATGGAGATAAAACACATCAGAATCAGAAATTATGAATCGGTTTGATCTTTTCATGTAGCTGAACTCTTCATGTTCAGTGTATTATCAGTGTCTCAGTACAGATGAACATATTTCTGTGCAAAAGATCATTTACATAATTTATAAAACTCTTCTTTCACCTTCTACAGGAAGAACATGAAGACTCTCAGAGAGTTTTTCTGCTTGTTTTCTTACTGACTTACATTTTAGGAAGTCCTTCCTGGTTCTGGGAACAATGTTGGTGAATGTGACTGTGGAAATCAACAAACATGAACAGTGTGATTCTCATGATCCTGCATCTGTTCCTAACACATCTCTAATATGATGTTCTCCATGATATGAGATGATGATGGACTGGTTTCTGAGAGCAGATGAATCTCCAGGACTTTACCTCTGTCTGAGATCTTCTTGAGCTGCTCTTTACAGAAATCCTCCAGTTTGTCTCTCAGCTGATGAACAGATTCTCTCAGATCATCAAAAGAGACAAGAGAACTGAAGAGATCTTCATTTACATCTGTAGATTCAGGAGGTGCTGAGAGAGACTGGAAACTCTACAGAAAACAGAAATCAAAACTCATCAGCTCCACACTTCACCCAATAACCTGCACCAACATCAGATTTGTGCAGCTCTTGCTGACTTGACTGATCTTTAGTAACTCATCTCAATCCAGCACTTTCACAGCATCAGCTCCATTCTTCTCATATTCATTATCACAACAGAGCTACAGATTCTAGTGTTTGCCTCTTACACTATATGTTAGCTTTCTAGTAAATAGATAGGATGATCAATTTTATAGAATTTTAGGATCACCTAATCCAATTTTGATGAACGTTACTCGGAATCTGTATAATTTCAGTTTCAGTATATTTCAGTATAAGTTTATTTAGCAGCTCAAACATTGAGATCAGTCTGAGAAATGCAGAAGACACAGAATCAGAGAAAATGTTCATACATTGCTCATTGGTGCTCTCTAGTGCTTCTCTAATTCAATGCATGATCAGATGAGAGTCTGGCTGATGATTATATAATAAGACACTCATGAACTGTTTCTCTGTGAGTCTCTGTCACAGCAGGATCTGCTCAAGTCCACTTTGATCCTGTTCTTGTAGATGTGTGTTACCTGCAGGAACTGGATGTGATCCTGTGTGTGTGAAAGCTGCTCCAGCTCAGCGTCTCTCCTCCTCAGATCATTGATCTCCTGCTCCAGTCGCTCCAGTCGTTCTTCAGCTCGACTCACTGCAGTCTTTTCCTGATCTCTGATCAGTCGTATCAGCTCAGAGCGGCTTCTCTCAATGGAGCGGATGAGCTCAGTAAAGATCCTCTCACTGTCCTCCACTGCTGTCTGTGCAGAGCGCTGTTAGGACACACAGTGATTCAGCTTCAGTGAGTCTGAACTGAGACGGAGACAAACTTCTCTTCTTCTCCAGACTCACCTTATGAGACTCCACAGTCTCTCTCAGCTGCTGGAGATCTTTCTCTCTCTGCTGGATTCTCTGCTGGAGCGTCTTCTGTGTCTCCTTCAGCTGCTTCTGCAGGACAAACAGATGATAGTGAGTGGTAGCCACAGAAAACTACTGGCAATAAATCATCATGAACAGATCAATCCAGTAAAAGTGGAGCTGAAAACTAATGGCTGTAGGTTCAAACTCCTGAAGTGATGTTCATTTACAATCATTATACATGAATTACTACAAGTGTAAGTATTATAAAAGTAAAAATGAGAACTTCAGACTGGCAGTTTTTCTGTGTTATGCGTAATTAAACTGTAGCTCTATAAAAAATAGACTTGGATCACTACACTGAGCATTAACTTAACTGCTAGTGTTAAATACCTTTTTCTCTGTCCTCTGTGCTGTCGTTGATACAGTGTCGTGGTTTTTATGTTCATCCATCGTACACAGCACACATATACATTCCTGGTCAGTGCGACAGAAAACCTCGAGGATCTTCTCATGTTTCTGGCAGATCATCTCCTGCAGTCGTCCAGTGGCATCAATAACTTTGTGCGGCTTACGTGAATGAAACTCCTCATGACGGTCAAAATGAGTTTGACAGTAAGAGTCCAGACACATCAGACAGGACTTGACAGCTCTGTATTTTCTTCCAGTAACAGACGTCACACTGAACATCTCCAGCTCCAGGCTCACAGTCATCAGAGAGTCTGGTCTTCTTCAGTTTCTCCACCACTTCAGCCAGCATAGGTGTTTCTAGATAAATCAGGTCTTGGACTGAAGGTCTGTCTGCACTGAGGACAGCTGTAGAGTCTCTTCTGATCCTCCTGATCCCAGCAGTCTGTAATACAGATCTTACAGTAACTGTGTCCACAGGGAATAGCCACTGGATCCTTCAGGAGATCCAGACACACCGGACACAAGAACTCATCCTGAGAAACTCTGGCTTCAGCCATTTTACTGAATGAATACAGAGACACAAACACACAACAGCTCAACTACACTGCAGTTTCTCTTCCCTGAACTCACGTGATTCCTGTTTTCTGGTTCTGTGTTTGATCATGTGAGTAAACAAAAGTGCTCCTGTAGAGTCTCTCTCTCTCTCTCTCTCTCTCGCTCTTTCTCTCTCTCTCTCTCTCTCCTCTCTCTCTCTCACACACACACACACACACACAGAGAGAGGAGAGAGAGAGAGAGAGAAAGTGTAATGCACTGCATGGAGTCTTTAGTGTCTGTTCTGTTAATATCAGTGTTGTGCATCATTCAAATGAACTGAGAACAACTTTAAATTACAAACAAGTTAATGGTTTTATTTGGTCATTTTAACTCATGACATCAGTCATGGTATTGAAGGTGGAAGAGAGTGCTGGTCATTTACTCTCCAACCAACAATTGCTGCTGGTACACTCTCAGAAAGAAAGGTACAAAACTGTACCTTTTAAGGTACAAGTGGCCGTCGCTGGGGTGGTACCCTGAAGGGTACAATTTTGTACCTCTAGTCAGAGGTACAAAATTGTACCTTCTATCTTTGTACCATTTAAGGGGCAATTTTGTACCCCAAGGAACAATTTTGCAAAGAAGGCAAAAAAGTACACCTTAAGCATCCTCAGGATACTGTCTAACCATTTTGATTATTTTGGTGTCTGTGTGCATGCATAAATAAATAAATACCTTGGCTAACAAATAGACAATTTTATTTAGAAATGTTCTTTTAAAAAGATTTCATTACATCTCACAACAGCAAGCATGTCAAGAAAAAAACTAGCTATTCAATGAAAAACTCAGAAAAACTCATCAAACAAGTAAAACAGACTTATTATACAGGCTACATCAAGTACTGCACATTTTGAGGTTTTCAGCAGTTTGTCTTCAGCAAGTGTATCTAGTGCTAATAAATAACTTGTCATCAACGTGGTACGTGTCTAATGCCTGGTAATCAACCTCTTCACCTGGCCAAGAGGACAGTCCATTCATTCTCACATTTCACACAGTATGAATAAAAATGACGACAAAAAGAAACCGGAATTAAAAGCTTGCCACACAATAACCAGTCTGTGTCTATGTTAAGAATGTACTTAATGTGAAAAAACAATGGAACAGCTTCTGCATGCAGATGACCCACAGTAAACACATCTTTAACACAGTATTTGACATCATTAAGCCACTACTTCTGTTACTCGTTGAAGTTGTTTGCCTTCAAAATTGACATGGCTGTACTTCTTATTTGCTTTCACTGAATGCTGTAGAGCCACAGGCAAAGATCGAAATGGTGTGCTCACACAACATCCAGCAACTCTCTCATATTCCCCCCAACATATTAACAGAAGACAATTCCCAACATTGTCTGTGTTGATGTCGATTACTTAAAGTGGATGAAATGTTAACAAAATTTCTACACGTGCTGGCAACCTGTTTAAAATATTGATGTTTTCCTTCAAATCTTAAACACCATAAAGAACGCAAAGGCCCATAACATAACATCAAACGAGAGTAATGGATTAAATAATGACATTTTGGAGTAAGAACATCACCAAATTCTTTAACTGTACATGACAAAAACTCAGAAACTAAAAGATCAAGAGTGGGAAGCCATTCTTTTTTTACAGCTGGTGCCATTACAATGTCAGAAATTTCACGACAAAGTAGGTAGACATGCCAGTAGCTACAGCCCTCAGGAATTCTGTGTGCTACCAAGAAGGGCAGCAGGCGAAATAAACACCATTTCTGTGAGGCAGATCCTACTATACTGCAGCTGCGTAGAAGTTTTTCAGAAAGAGGAGCTGGCTTATTTTTCTTATCATTCTGTCCAATAGTAAGTTTTCTCAGCTCTTCATTGAACTCTTGTATGGTTATGACTTTCTCTCTGTGAGCTTTACTTAAAACAAGGCGCAACACTAAAGGAATTACACCTTCTAGAAAGTCGTGCATCACATCCGGAGGTAGTGACGTTGTAACATCAAAAGTAGTCGAGTTTGTCAAAAGGACAGCCTCCCGTGACACCATAAATGGCTTTAGTGTCTGGATTTTCCTTCACACACTCTAAGTGGTATCTGTGGACATCCGCAGTTCTTAAAACAAAGTCAGATTCATTAAAACATCTCTTAATGTCACCATGTGTGGCCATGCAGTACCTACAAATTCTACCAACATTAAAAGACATACTGAATCCACCTATTAAGTGAGAGGAAAGGTTATCAGCAGATATAACTGCAACAGCTGCACAAACATTTTTTTCTGAACCATCAACAAGAACATTAATTCCTTCTGATGAAAGCTTTTTAAGATCATCTATCAATGGCTTCAAAATTTCATCTAGTCCAAATTGTTTCACATGGCAGTAGCGAACAAGTAAAGCTAAATGCATATGTTTTAACTGAGAGCAATACTTGGTACCCACATTTCCAACGGTATAGTAAATTGCGAACAGTTTGTGCTTGTTGCGTTTAGACCCCAGGGGATTACATACTTCGAATTCGTCTTCATAAAAATGTAACCTTAGTGCTTGTGGGTTACCTGCAAATATTTTGTGGTTTTTGAAATGAAGTCCATCTCGATAATCATTCAGAACAAGTTCATCTTTTTCTATATTCAGCTCAGCTTGTATTTGGTCCCAAATGTCCTCATGAGAACAGTATTTCCTTAATACCTCACAAATAGGAACATAAGAGTAACTTCCAGTCTTGTTACCACTTGGGTCTCTTAGCGTGTACTGTATGGGTTCAGTCATCTCAAACTTTTCTTTACAAAACTCTTTTAACATATGTGGAGACCTAACAAGTCTTGAGGCCTCTGAAAAAAAGTCTGGGGACTGTAGCACTTCTTGAAGTTCTGGACATGCTGCAAGATCAAAGCCATTTTTTTCTAGATGATATGCAAGAAATTCATCATAGTTCTCTTTGAAAAAACTAAACAGGAAATTAACATCATCCAAAATTTCTTGCTGTACTGACTGAGGCAAGTGATTTTTTTCTCTGCATTTCAATGTGAAGGCAAAAAGGTTCTCTCTAAATTGCTGCAACAGCTCATTCATGTTTGGGGGCGCTGAAAAAGCAACATCAGTAGTACATTCTTTCTCAACCTCCTCAAGCAGAGGCAGAGGGTCAGTAGTCGTAGTAGTAGTCTGTTGTAACACCGTATTTTTATGCTTTCGGTAAACATGACATCTAAAGGACGCATACTTCGTGAATGATCTCTGACAGTCATTAAGACCACAAGTTATTGAAAAATTTGCCTCATGTGCATGAATGAGACCAATGTGCTGGATTAATTTGATGATTGTAAATGTTCTTCGAGAACATTTAGGGCAATTGAAGAGGCAGGGCATTTTTGCTGATGTTACTATAAGAGATTAATTATTCTGGTAACTGGGGTAGGTAGAGGCTTGTCACCATCCACAGTAAGTTTCAAAACATACCGCTGAAGAAACACCAGGGTGTTCTTCAGGTGGGATGGATATGTCAAATTGAAGACAAAATAAGCACAAAATGCTGCAAGAGCCCCTTCATCCACACCGTTTGCCTGGCAGATTTCGATCCCATCAACTTTGATGACTGCAGTGACTCTTCTTGTAAACACAGTTTTCCAGTCAGTGGTCTCCTGTACTTGAACAGTAGGATATGGTGAGGATGGTTCACTCTAAATGACAAAGCACAAAACAGATTCTGTATCAGTAAAATTTTCTCAGCAGTTGACTTATCTGATGGAGAGAAAATTGACATGCATAAAGACTAAGATAATTAATATTCACTCATTTGCATTTTGCCAAAATACAGTTTAAGGATTGCACAGAAATTTAAAACTATATACGCACCTCTCCAAGCACAATGAAATGTTCAAGTTTCTCTCTGAACAAGGCTGGCAACATGAGAAGTGCTGCTTTAAAATCAATTCCTGGAACATAAAATGTGATACACAAACAAATATGTAAAAATCTATCAAAGGCAAGAATTTAATAGGCTTAATAAAGTGCTAAATAAAGTTTAGGAGTCAATTACCAAGATGGTCTTCACAGAGAGATTCTTCTCTAGCTTCTTTGTGCAGCTTTGCTAGAGGGGATTTCCCTTGAGCGAGCCGTAGCACGCTGGATGTAATGTGTCCAAAATGTTCTCGAAAATGGCGGCTCAGTTGAACACATTTATACAGGAAACCAATTTCTTGATAAAGCTGCAGTTAATTGAAAGACAAGCATAAGTAAATCAGAGAATTTTATACAGTTTTAGTGTGTTACATGTTATTTAGATTTTGTAATTTCATAATTATAATTTGCACACTAACCCCTGATGGACTCTTCAAGAATGGATATTTGTTGACGACATCTTCAACAGTCATACCACTAGTAATCTCCTGCCGCCTCCAGGCAAAGGTCCTCCTCATTCGATCTTCAACAATATGAGTCTCTGGCTGTGTCCTTCTATATTGGTCCTGCAGGACTTTCACATGTCCCTCTATTGATGTAGCATCCTCTCCAACAGCATTAATCTCCTTGTGCATAGACAAAAATAAAACAGAGAATTTTATTTCTAGAGATGCACCGAAAATTCTGTGCTGAAAATTATTGGCCAAAAATGGCATTTTCATTTTTTGGCCAAAAGAGAAAAATGGCCAAAAATATGAGCTGAACATGTACACAGGTTTCACTCTCTGTCTAGCTGCTGTCACCGAATGGTGTGATGCTCCGCTCAATATTTTGCTCCATAAAAATGTGATCCACTTGTGAATCGCTCCAACGAAATAACACACTGACAGGAAATTTCTGTGCATCTAGAATTTTTCTATTTTGGCCAAGAACTTTTATTTTGGTGCATTCCTAGTTATTTCTCATTTTAGGCAGGAGAATAATGAAAATTTTTGCATCTTGTCACTTAAAGGGTTAGTTCACCCAAAAATGAAAATTGTCATTAATGACTCACCCTCATGTCATTCCAAACCCGTAACACCTCCGTTCATCTTCAGAACACAGTTTAAGATATTTTAGATTTAGTCCGAGAGCTCTCAGTCCCTCCATTGAAGCTGTGTGTACGGTCTACTGTCCATGTCCAGAAAGGTAAGAAAAGCATCATCAAAGTAGTCCATGTGACATCAGAGGGTCGGTAAATTTTTTTTGAAGCATCGAAAATACATTTTGGTCCAAAAATAACGACTTTATTCAGCATTGTCTTCTCTTCAGGGTCCGTTGTGAGCGCGTTCACGCCGCTGTTGACGTGTTTTCTGGTGCACCCAATAACAAAGAAAACATGTCAGCAGCGTCATACGTCAACTGTCACAGCAGTCAGTCACACTCACAACAGACCCGGAAGAGAAGAGAATCCTGAATAAAAGTCGTCGTTTTTGCTATTTTTGACCAAAATGTATTTTCGATGCTTCAGAATATTCTAACTGACCCTCTGATGTCACATGGACTACTTTGATTATGTTTGTCTTACCTTTCTGGACATGGACAGTAGACCGTACACACAGCTTCAATGGAGGGACTGAGAGCTTTCGGACTAAATCTAAAATATCTTAAACTGTGTTCTGAAGATGAACGGAGGTGTTACGGGTTTGGAACGACATGAGGGTGAGTCATTAATGACATAATTTTCATTTTTCATTAACCCTTTAATTTGAGAACAATACACTGGTAACAAGTGTAAAAATATTAATATTATAAAAATATGCTCTCACCAAAGGCCTTGTAATTTCTTTGCAACTGCTTTCTTCAGGTTGCAGAGACTTTTTTGAATGACCAAACTTCTGTTTAAGTCTTTTCACTTCTTCAACTTCAGCCAAAGGTGTCCGCTCAAATTTAAACTTGCGTTTCAGAGACATGTGCCAAGTGTGCTATAAAAAAGAAAAGTAGTTTCACAAAATAAACTCCATTTAACCAAGAACCAAAAGTAGAACATTAAAAGGTAAACCAGCTACTTACATATCCATTGCCCTCTTTGTCTTTTAAAAAGGGATACCTCAGAGTCAGGGCCTTAGCCACTTGAACATACTCTTCTGTAGTTGGATACCTACAAAAATATTTTAAACACACGAGTGTAGCATTAAATGTTGTATAAAATGGAATGTAAGCAATTAAAAAAGGTATAGGTAATGAGAAATACATTTTGTACTGAGCCATGCTTTCATACAACGTTCTAATAATTTTGTTTCGGTCTGATGACGTTAGTCTGCATTCTTTTCGGTCCAATTTGGCCTGAACATCAAATGGAAACTTCGGAACTTCAAAAAATGCAGGGAAAGCTGTTGATGGGCTGATATTACTATTGGCAAAAGAGAAAGTAATATTTAGACATTGCAGAGTTGCAGTTATACATAAAATAGCACAAATACGGTAAAGTAACGGTTTCAGTACTGAAAAGACAAATAATTAAATTAACAAACAAAAACACTAACTTCAGAATTTTACCAAGTTTTATTTAAAATATGTGCCATACCCATTACTTGATCATCTTAGTTGTCAATTCATACACTGTGGTAACCTAATAAATAATTATATAGTAAACATAAATAGTGATGCACCAAAAATGCTGGGCACACTGAGCGGAGACTGTACACTCTCCATGTCAAAGCTCCTGTTATCTTATCTGCTCAAGTTGTATTTTCTGTTGATATTTTTGACAAAGAAAATGGCAGAAATTTTAGAGCACCTCTAATGCTCTACATTGTTGCAAATGCAAGAAATTAATAAACTAAGCACTAGTAAAAGTACAGCAAAGCAAAATGTAGAGAAGCATGCATGGGAAATAACCTAGCTACTTTTAAGATTTGCTTTAAGAATAGCTCTCTGAAACAAATGAAATATTATTAAACAGCACAATTACCTTGCTCCAGCTCTTGACTGGCTTTCTACAGGCACAGGTTCAAGAGTTAATGTCACTGTCTCCTTCATCTGCTGAACAAATCGATGAAATTTTGCTTGTTTTTTAAATGATCCCTCAAAGAGGAATGAAATCATTGACTCAGTCAGTCCGATGTCAACAGTCTCTCCATCCACATCATTGTCTATAACATAAAAAAGAAGAAAAGTATCATTTAATTACCCATCAAACTGAAGCATGTACTAAACCAGTGTTTTTGAAGCTTTTCCTATTAATGTTAATTGGACAAGAAATCAAATACACTGCTGGATAAAAAAAAAAATGTATATTCTATATATTAAGTATGAGTAAAAACACAATGCATTAGTCTCCAACCCTGCTCCTGGAGAGCTACTGTCCTGCAGATTTCAGCTCCAACCCCAATCAAACACACCTGAAGCAGCTAATCAAGGTGTTCAGGAATAACGTTACTTGATAATTACAGACAGGTGTGTTGGAGCAGGGCTGGAACTGAAGTCTGCAGGACGGTAACTGTTAGCTCTCCAGGAGCAGGGTTGGAGATCCCTGCATTAGAGTGTTCAGCGCTTAATCCATGATGTTCACGTTCCCTCATTTGGGATATGAATAAAAAGACTGCAGAAAAATAAAATCTCTCCGTGAACACACGTTACCGAAAAAAAAAAACTACAGGAGACGAATTTACATTTTAAAAGTGAGAGAGACACCTCCCCCGCTTACAAACATCTGAAATTAACGTTACTCTCATGTTTGTAACGAATAACGCTCGAATGCTGTCCTTTTACTTAATTAATCACTTGCTTTGCAGTATCTAACGTTACACAAAATGTCTGTGTGATAAGGAGTGCGTTGGGCAACTCTCCTGCTGCCCATTACAAAATGTCGTCATACTCGCAAAGGCGGTAAAATTTGCCTCAAAATGTAAAACGTCAATCACTAAGTAGCTAACGTTACCGTACAAATGGTAATATTGCAAATATATTCCGTAGTGGCCATAGTTATTATTATTTAAGCAACAAGGTATGAGAGGCGGATAAAAAAAAAGATCACGGATATCACCAGGAAAATCTTCAAGTAACGTTAACTTAAACACTTCAAACTTTTAAAAAATGTAACAGCATAACGCTACTCACCTTCAAACTTTTTCCTCTCCTCTTCAGTGACTTCGATACCAAATTGTATTAACTCCTTTATTAAGTTAGCTGTAGACATTCTAGTCAGCTCCATCCTGCAGGCCAACGAACGTTAACTTAAACCAGCCAGTCTGACGCAAGCATTTTTAGCGGGCTAGAGCAGGGGAACATCAAGTTCAACAAAATTAACCGAACATGGCGTCCCACGTGTATAAATAAGATTATATAACATTATTCTGCATTTACCTGAGAAATATTAACTCCAAAACAGACTCCGCGTTGAAAACCGTGCGAGGTTCCGTCAGAGCACGCCCGCATCAATCGCAATCGCAAACTGAACAACTCAAGCCAAGCAGGGTTGCCAGGTTCCAGAAATATTTCCAGCCCAATAACAACTCAAAACCCGCCCAAATGGAATAAAAACTAGCCCAATTTTTCAGTGTCCAATCAGATTAGACAACGCCTGAATTCCCACAAAGGGCCTTAAAATAAATTTATATAATTTTAAGTTTAAAGTATTCGCCTCTTGTCTTACCCAAATTCTTAATATCACACAATGTTTTTTTTTATTTTTATTTATACACAAACTCATATAATAAAGGTCAAATAAGAACACATCCTCTCTGATTTTTTCTGACCCTAGTCAGAAGTACTAAATTTCTTCCACCATACTTCCTAAGTGGTCAACAGTTAAAGTGCTTGAGTGACAAGCAACAAGGGCAGCCAGCTTCAACTCCGCCTCTTTCACAGGTGAATTATTTCTTAGAAAGGAACTGCCTGTGTCAAATAATGTTCTGGCATTTGAGAAAGGAGCTGCATTTTTTTATGTTTTTCAGTCGCAGCATGAGCTACCAGATCACTGTGGTGAGCTCTTACTTCACATTTGCAATATTTGCAGAACGCTTTTGTATCATCATTTGGAACACTTCGAATCCACTCCTTTAATCCTTTCTCTGTCTCCCATTCTTTGCGATACTTCTTTCCATACTTTCCCCATTTACCTGATATTTAAGAATGCTGCTTGTTCATCCACAGACAACCGAACCAACGCTTCTGACTACAACGCTCTCATGATGTGAGTGACGTGATGATGATGCTTGATTTGTGATGTCAAAGCACATGTGGCGTGCGCGCCTACTCGCATCTCGCGAGAAGCAGCGTTTGTTGCCAAGTGTTCATTCCCAGGAAAAACACTCACTTATAAAAGGTTCACTTTTATCTTTGACCACAATTATTATTTTTTTTTTTTGCGGCCACGGTACATTATAAATGTAGCCCAAAAAACCGCAACCCGCAACTCCGTATTTTTTCCCGCAACTCCTTTTCTAAAATAGCCCAATTGTGCGGGAAAACCGCCACCCTGGCAACCATGAAGCCAAGCGAGGGAAATTTTCTTAAAGCGACATCAACGGTAACGTCTGCATGAGCACGTTTCGAATATAATTACTTGAGTATAATTAAATCTTGCCATTCCGCATTGTCCTTATTCAAAATGTCATTCAGAGTCTTAAAAATTTAATAATTCAAAGGTCAAAATTTAAAAGTTTTAAATTAATAAAAATACATTTAATAAAAAAAGCTTTTCTGACTACTATAATATTACAACAACAACAACAACAACAACAAAAAACCTTAACAGTTATTCAAAAGATTTAATTTAATAATTTCATTAGCTTTATGTTTTTTTTTTTATTATATCTGTCTCATTTTACAGGTAGGGGACAAGTACACTATTTGAAAATGTATTTTTTACATTTAAATAAATGTAATGTATTGATGTTATCATGAGATGAGGCACATTAAAGTAATAAACAAAAAAGAAAAACACATAGGCCTACTCTAATTGGGGCTAAACGTAAAATAAATATATAAATAAAAATAAAGTAATTCCAAGGTACAAAAATGTACCTTTCACATCTGTATCTCAAAAGTTGTACCTTTATAACTCATTTAGGGACCATAATTGTACCCATAAGGACCTACTGTGTACCTTTAAAGGTACCATTATATTTTTTGTTCCCCTAGGAACAAAATTGTACCTCCACAGTACCTTTTTTTCTGACAGTGTACCGAGACTCGAACCCAATACCACTGGGTGACAAGTCCGACTCTGTAACATTTCCCATCTTAGTAAAGTTTCTACACTATATTTTTGTGTATGTAAATTTGTATGATCTAATTTTTAATTTTATTTTCATATTTAAAAAAAGGAACCTATAATAAAGTAACATAAGAAGGAAACCTGGCTGAGCTGATCGTTTAGATATATAAATCTGTGTGTAATTATCTTTCTCTAGTTCTCTCTCCTCAAAAGCACATTCTTCTCAGATCCTGCATGAGATCATATTCAGTCTCTTTTCAGAATAACTGGAGCTCAAAGCGTAGGAATTCAGTGAGCTTCTTCTTTAGAAATACACCTTCAGCATGTATAATGTCAGTGTATCCAGCAGCTCAAGCAGTGAGCTCAGTCTGAGAAACTCAGAAGAGAAAGAATTAGAGAAGATGTTCATTTGTTGCTCAAAGGTGCTCTCTAGTGCTTCTCCAATTCACTGCATGCTGATGGGAAGATCTGCGAGAACAATAAAAAAAAAGTCTGTCAAAAGGCCATAAAGTACAGTGGCTGTAAAGTGACTTGGTCAGTTTACTTATTTTTGTCGTGGCCACGAGATGTTAATTTGTGGAAATGACATATTGACTCGTGGGAATGTTATATGTCTTGGCCACAATACAATTTTGTCTAGGTAACGACATCCTTATGGCGTGGCCACGACTTCTTGTGTTGAGGGAATTACATGTTTTTCTCATGGCCAATTGCATATCACTGCACTTAGCTGCCTGCCCAACCGTCAAAGCTGCCCACCAGTCTGGTTCTCCCGCTAATAGCCCTCCAGTACCAGAGCCATGCAGGTTGATTCCACACGTCTGTCATCTGAAGAACACAAACTCCGGCTCGCAGCGGGACTCTGCCTTTACTGTGCCACACCAGATCATGTCATCCATGCCTGCCCAGTCAAGCCCCCATGTCTTTCGGTGAGTACTATCCATCAGAACCTTGTAATTTCCAAACTTACCACGATGCCAGTCCAAATAGTCACCCCAGAATGCACGGTTTCTGTTTCAGCCCTGGTGGACTCAGGCTCCTCGGGCAACTTCATCTCACAAAGCCTCCTAAGCCGTATCCAGTTGCCATGCTGTCGGCATGCACAGGAGCTTTGAGACAAAACTATACAAGGTAAGCCGTTAGTAAGTGGGTGGGTTACATTTCAGGCTCCTCCATTAATCCTCAAAATTGGGCTCTTCCATTAAGTGGAAATTAATTTCTTGGTACTGGAGGGACCCAGGGTTGATATCATCCTGGGACGTCCCTGGCTAACGTTACATTCTCCATAAATCAGGTGGAATTCATGTGAGGTAACTCATTGGAGTTGGAGCCATCAACATTGTCTCACCACTCTTTCTCATCCATTTCTCTGTTCTTCAGGTTGTCAAGTGGCTTCCACCCTTATCGAGAGCCCTGATACTGATGTTGCTCCAATGATCCCACCTGATTATATAGTGTTCAAAGATCTGTTCAGCAAGCAGGCAGCCACCCACTTACCATCTCACAGGCCATGGGACTGTGCCATGGACCTGCTGCCTGATGCTAAACTGCATAAGGGTCGAGTCTATCCACTGTCCATCCTTGAGTGCAAGGCTATGAAGTAATACGTCAAAGAGGCCATCAAGCAGGGATTCATTTGACCATCCAGCTCACTGGCTGCCTCCAGCTTCTTCTTCATGGGCAAGAAGGATGGGGGATTGAGGCCTTGCATTGACTATTGTGTCCTAAATTCACAGACAGTCAAGCTGCCGTATCCACTTCCCCTGGTCCCTGCCACCCCCCAAGCTGGACCTACTGAGTGCTTATAACCTTGTTCAAATCCGCAAAGGGGACAAATGGAAGACAGCCTTCATCAACCCTTCTGGTCACTACGAGTACTGCGTTATGCCGTATGGACTTGTTAACGTCCCCTCTATCTTCCACAGTTTCATGAATGAGGTGTTCTGGGAATTCCTCCACAAGTCAGCCTCAGTTTACATCGATGAGATCATGATCTATTCCCAGTTCCACAATCTGTGAAGGAACTCCAGATGTTCTTAGGATTTGCTAACTTCTTTATTCAAAACTTCAGTCTACATACTGCACCATTGACATCTCTCCTTAGAGGTAAGCCAAAGTCCCTGTCCTAGACTTTCACCACCCGTGAAATATTTCAAGTCCTGAAGAACACATTTAGCATGGCTCCCATCCTTCGCCACCCGAATCCTGAGTTTCCGTTTGTGTTTGAAGTGGACACCTCCACCACCGGCGTAGGAGCTGTGCTATCCATGATTGTCAGCCCCATTATCTGTAGCACAGACAGACAAAAACCTGCTCCCCTGGGAGGCCCAGAAGGGAGGATTTATGTTAACTGGCTCTGGACATCTAGGCAGCCAACGGACCTTCTTGGTCCTCCAAGCTCGATACTCGTGCCCCAGTATGTCCCAGGATGTCATAAGGTATGTCCGCAGTTGCTCTGTCTGTGCCATGACTTCCACTCCACATCAGCTCCCAGCAGGCAAATTTGTACCCCTACTTGTTCCTCGAAGGCCCTGGTCCCATCTGGGGATTGACTTCATAACTGACCTGCCCAACTCTGAAGGTAACACATGCATCTTGGTAGTTGTGGATAGCTTCTCTAAAGCCTGTAAATGAATTCCCCTAACATGATTACCAACTGCCCTGGAAACTGCAGAACATCTATTCAACCATGTCTTCCCCAATTCATCCCCAGGGTATGGAAAGCCTTCTTCCATCTATTAGGGGTGATGGTAAACTTATCAACTTAGTACCAACCGCAGACTAATGGCCAGACTGAGCAGAAGATCCAAGAACTTGTACGGTACTTCCGGGCATAGTGCCAAGGAAACCAGCACAGCTGGAACCGTCTCCTTCCCTGGGCCGAGAACTAAGTACCACCGGCATCACTCCCTTCCAGTGCATGCTCAGCTACCAAACCCCTTTGTTCCCCTGGACAGGTGAACCTTCAGATATTCCAGCTGTGGACTACTGGTTCAGAACAAGCGAGAAAGTGTGGGACTCAGCTCATATCCACCCCAGCATGCCATACAGAGACACAAGGCTTTTGCGGATGCTCGACTTGCCGCCACTCCAGTTTACAATCCAGGGGATAAAGTATGGCTATCAACAAGGAATCTGCGTCTCCGTCAGCAATGCATGAAGCTGAGTCACTGCTACATTGGTCTGTTCATGGTCGAGAGCCAGATCAACGAGGTCACCTACAGGCTCCCATTACCTCTCAGGTGCTGTATTCACCCCTCATTCAATGTTTCACTACTCAAACCCTTCTTTCCTTCCACTGCAGATGCCCTGGAACCTCAGGAGCCCCCTCCTCCGGAAATCCTAGCCCAACCATCCATGTACCAGGTGAAGGAAATCCTATTCTCGCGGCAACAGGGTGCCCAGCTGGAATACCTGGTGGACTGGGAGGGGTACAGACCAGAGGAACATTCCTGGGTGGCCCGGGATGACATTCTAGACCTCATGCTTCTTGAAGAGTTCCATCGACAACATCCTGATGGGAATGCTGCCCAGCGTTGGTCAAACTTTTTAAAAAGTTGAGGGAACACATATCAAGATATGCCTCAGAGAGTTCCAGATGTCTGTAACATTCATGCCGAAATCTCACAGTGGCTTTATTTGGTATAGATGTCGCTGGTGAAAGATGCTAAAGAGACCCTGCAGGCCTTATCCCTTTTTCTTCAGAGGAGAACACTGCGGTCCATGTAACAAGCCAATGCATGAATGAAGAATTTGAAGGTTTCCACACGTTCAAGGGTGTAAATGTATCTAAATAAAAAAAATGTATATTAGACCTATTATATATATATATATATATATATATATATATATATATATATATATATATATATATAAATATATATATATATATATATATAAATATTGTGACGAGTCAGCTGCCTCCTCCCTGATTGTCACCGGCACCCCGTCCTAAATCGCCGCCCTTCACCAGGCTCCCGACTGGAGTGGGTGTGTGAGAGGAGGGGCGCTGGACGAGTCAGGGCTGGCGGCGTGTGATGGGGCACACCTGATGGAAGTGGAGCCTCATTACCGCCGCTGTTTAAAAGCCCAACGCGCCTCTCCTCAGGAGACCGGTCTCTTCCCCGTGCATGCACACTGGTGTCCTCGTGGGTCCAGGAAGGGTGCGTTGAGGGACTCCCGCGCCACCAAGACGTGAGCTGCCGGACCCGCGATCCGGATGGGAACCGCACCCGTATACACGGCCGACGGGCCAGGATGCCGGGCCGTCCATCCCCTACCAGCGCCGCGGCCAACGAGAGAGACGCGGCCGCTAGGAGAAGCCGCCGCCCCTCGCGCCCCGGACCAAGGAGGGGAGCGCGTGCGGCCGCCGGACTCCGCCCCTTGCCTGGACCCTTCCTTGATGAACACTGCCCGACCTACACAAATCCCGCAGCACGACGAGGACACCAGATTCCCTGTTATTTTGGACACTTTCCCCCTTTTGGCCACTTTTATTCCCTTTGTTTTATGATTTCTGTTAATAAAAGCCTCTCCGAGGCCTGACGCCACGCCCACTGTGTCTGTCTTGTGCTCCTCCCGTGACACTGGTGGAGAATGCGGGCATGCGGAGCCTAGACAGCGCAGTTGGGAAACGTCTGGTGACGTCACCCCCTCTCGCTTGCAAACGTTCGTGAGAACCCAGACTGGGACGGAGCAAAACTGGGGACAGCCTCCCAGCCACACAAGGGGTAAGTGACTTTTCCATTGTCGTTTTACCCTGTGGTTGGTTGAGGCTGTCACTAAAACCCGGTTTCTCTGTCCCTGTTCTGGTGCGCTGCGAGAGGGAGGACCGCCCGGAGAGGAAGCCCCGCCCACTCCGACCGTTTGGAGCCTGGTTGAGGATGGTAGCACTCCCGTGTGGGTGGCGCCCTGGGGACGGGGATGTCGCTTGGGAGGGGGAATGTGACGAGTCAGCTGCCTCCTCCCTGATTGTCACCGGCACCCCGTCCTAAATCGCCGCCCTTCACCAGGCTCCCGACTGGAGTGGGTGTGTGAGAGGAGGGGCGCTGGACGAGTCAGGGCTGGCGGCGTGTGATGGGGCACACCTGATGGAAGTGGAGCCTCATTACCGCCGCTGTTTAAAAGCCCAACGCGCCTCTCCTCAGGAGACCGGTCTCTTCCCCGTGCATGCACACTGGTGTCCTCGTGGGTCCAGGAAGGGTGCGTTGAGGGACTCCCGCGCCACCAAGACGTGAGCTGCCGGACCCGCGATCCGGATGGGAACCGCACCCGTATACACGGCCGACGGGCCAGGATGCCGGGCCGTCCATCCCCTACCAGCGCCGCGGCCGCTAGGAGAAGCCGCCGCCCCTCGCGCCCCGGACCAAGGAGGGGAGCGCGTGCGGCCGCCGGACTCCGCCCCTTGCCTGGACCCTTCCTTGATGAACACTGCCCGACCTACACAAATCCCGCAGCACAACGAGGACACCAGATTCCCTGTTATTTTGGACACTTTCCCCCTTTTGGCCACTTTTATTCCCTTTGTTTTATGATTTCTGTTAATAAAAGCCTCTCCGAGGCCTGACGCCACGCCCACTGTGTCTGTCTTGTGCTCCTCCCGTGACAATATATATAAATATATATATATATATATATATATATATTAGGGGTGTAACGGTTCACAAAATTCACGGTTCGGTTCGATACGATACACTGATGTCACGGTTCGGTTCGGTTCGGTACGTTTTAGATACAGCAAAATGTAAAAACATCTCAACTTTTCAGAATGCCGCAAGCGCACCGCGGGTCATGTGACAAGAACCAACCAATCAGCTTCATCCTTTCCCATAACAACGTTGAAAACTCAGCCAAGATGAAGGATCAGCTGATCATAGTTGTATATGGATTGCAATTTTGAAATAAATTTAGTAGCAGAGCTACTGCAAGCGATTTTTAGAGCTGCAAATCCATTTATCCTTTGCTGAAATTTCCGCGTCTCATGGAGAGAGCACGTCATTGTTGCTTAGCAAAGACAGACGCCTCATGAGCGCTTCTGCCCGAGCGCTTTGGAAAGGAGGAGAAAGACGTGCTTAGCGTTTTCCACGCGTTTTTAGGCACGATATGTGAACGGCCCCTAAGGCGCTCGCTCACTCAGCACGCGCTGAAGGCTCATTGCAAAATGTCTAATGCATTTAACAGACCAGAAATATAAGATCCTAAAATAACCAACAGGTCTGGTGTTTGGGTGCACTTTGGATTCCCTGTAAGCTATAATACTGGTGTCTAAATGCTGCAGGGATAGTTTGTTGCGTGCATGTTTCTCCTTTTTTTCGTCTTTTCCCAGATACTGACACAATAAGGTGATGTCGGCCTAAATGAGTTGACATGTTTCAAGTATTCACGCTGGTGTTTTTTTTTTTTTAAAGCAATGAAGCAACCGCGCGAAGCCCTCACTATATAGGATTTTAGAAAGAATGCAGAGCTCTAGTGTAGTGTGCAAACTTACCACAGTGTGGATTTCAGAAAGTGTGCAAAGACTTCACGTGCACACTTACCATAACATGGATTTACAAATAATGTTCTAAGGAGGGGCTCTCATGTCACTCTGATCGAGCAGCTCATAGATGGAATCATGCATCTCAAACAATATGTTTGAGAGTCATCTTCTTTTTCTAGTCTGTTAAACGCATTGGCCATTTTGCAACGAGCCTTCAGCGCGTACTGAGTGAGCGAGCGCCTGCTGAGTAGCCTAACATAAACATATAAGTTGGTGTTTTTTTCTTCTTCGGGAGTGTCAGGGGCGTTGCCTGTTACGTCGTTTGGGTTATTGGGCTACCTTGTTGAACGCATATCATTATATTTCTCTTTTTTTTTTTTTCAAATATAATTAATTAGTCCAACGAACCGTTCGGTATGCATAATGCGTACCGCGTACCGAACCGAAAGCGTCGTACCGAACGGTTCAATACGAATACGCGTATCGTTACACCCCTAATATATATATATATATATATATATATATATATATATATATATATATATATATATATATATATATATATATATATATATAAAACAAAGGTTTTCTGTTAATGAGATTTTGTTCCAGTTTTTTGACAGAGAAAGTGACAGAACAATGAGTCTGAGACAGATATTAATATTGAGGAGGACACTGATTATAAGGCATCCTCCTCAGATGAGAATGAGACTCTAGTGTTGATCCTCCTGTTGTTTCTCAACCAACAGCAGACACAATACCTTCCAATAATTAAAAGATGCTATGATCCTGCTCACAATTTGAATAACAGTAAGCTTAGTGCTGCTTATGTCATTAAAGTGGTTCAAGGACCCACCAGATATGCTGTCAGCCATGTCCAAGATATTACATTTGAGCTTTTCATTACACCATCAGTTGAAAAGAAAATAGTTGAAATGAGTGTTTTGTGTGTTTGATGTGGCTGACTTGCAAGCCTACATTGGGTTGCTCATTTTGGCAGGAGTGTGTAAGTCAAAATGAGAAACAACAGAAAGCCTTTGAAATGATGACACTGGAAGGTCAATATTCCCAGCCACCATGTTTCTAAAGACATTCCATGTTTTCTCTAATGTCATATGCTTTGCTGACAAAGAAACACGAAAGCGCAGATGAGAGCATGACAAACCTGCAGCAATACTGTATATATGGTAGAAATGGGTCCAGCGATTACCTCCTCTTTACATTCCAGGCCCCCAGATCACTGTGGATGAATGTCTAAATCCATTTCATGACTGCTGTCCCTTCAAACAAAACATGCCAAGCAAACCGGCCAAATATGGCATACAAATTTGGACCGCATATGGTGTAAAGTCCATCTATGCCTGGGATATGCAGGTGTACGCTGGTGAATCCCCTGGACAAGCACCTGAAAAAAAGGCATTAGAGCTGTACTAGACATGACTGAGAGACTGCATGACCATAACATTACATGTGATCATTTTTTAAAGGTCCGTGACATCTTGTTCAGATACATTGCATCATGGATTCTATAAAATATCAACAGATAAAAAATATATATAAATTTATATACAACTGTCTAGTAATTCCAACAGAACAATGATCCAAAACAAACATCAAAATTAACACAAAAATGTGTCACCAATCACAATATGAAGATTCTGCCATGGCTGTCCCAATCCTCTGACCTGAACCCTGTAGAAAATGAGTGGGGTGAACTGAAGAGAAGAAGAACCAACATGCTGCTGTGAATCTGAAAGATTTGGAGAGATTCTAGATGAAGATCGAGGAATTGTCACTGATCTCTTGTTGGGTGTTCTCCAAACTCTTCAGTGGCCTGTAGCCAGAAGAGAGATAAACAAACTCAGAGTTGCAGAATAAGTTTTGAGTTGACAAAAACCGATAAAGCCAACCTTGTTTAGATCAGGGGCCTGTACCATGATGGTAGCTGAACAAACTCAAAGTTACAGGATTAGTTTTGAGTTGACAAAACCAAACCAGCAACTCCAATCCGTCTTTATTGGTACCATGAGGCTGATCATCAACTTTCTGCCAACTCAGGCTTGATGTAGAGTTAATGCATGTGCATATGAAAGTAATGAACAACCAATCACATGCCTTGAAATTGTGATTCACTTCTCATGAGAGAGTCAGTGCAATTCACTAGCAAAGATGAAAAGATTGAACAATATGAAGAATTTAAACACATTTACATGCGATGAAATGATCTATCCATGATACATCTATCCACATATTAATATATAAATCACATAAAATAACTAAGTAATTATCATTAAACCCAGACAATTATATTTTTTAGTACTAGTCACCTTTAATTTGGAGCAAGAGAAACTGGGGAATGACTTTTTTCATCAGACTTGTGTCACTTTGCTCACATCTGATCAGGGCTTGAAAACGAAAAAAAAAAATCTGCCGGCGTTCACTCCGAGCAGAATCGATATTTTAACGTTTCTGTTCTACGTTCCTCTGATATTATTACCGTTCCGAAACCGGTTCGGGAGGAAGAAATACCGGTTAATAACGTTTTTAATATATATATATATATATATATATATATATATATATATATATATATATATATATATATATATATATATATATATATATATATATTTGCCTATAATTTGCCTAATAATAATAATTTAATAATAAAGTATAGTGTTTTCCTTATTCAAAAAAAGGGAAAAAAAAATAGAGATCTAACGCTTACAGTTTACAGCTTGCACCAGATTTTGTCCAAATGCAAGCTAGGCCTATACTATACTATCTATCAACACTTTAAAAGTATTTTTAAGATATTTATAAAATGTTTGCTGCATTCTTAAAGAAAAACACTTGTATAAGATTGCGTTTTGAGAGTAAAAAAAAAAAAAAAAAAAAAAAAACGTAAGTCGCGGTTCACAATGCATTTTATTAGCCCTATTACTTTCCGAAATAATGAAGGCTAAAATGCCTGTAGTATGAAGCAATATTTTTAAAAACATTATAAAAACAGTTATTATTTTCACTTCAAATCAAATCCTCTAAAGTTTAGGCTATAAAAACCTCAATCCAAAAACAAATGAATGTAAGCTGAAGCTGGCACATACCTCTCCCACTCGGCACGAATCCAAATATCTGGATGCTAAAATGTTATTTAATATAAAGAATATATAATAATAATAAATGTATAATAAGTAACGCTGTATTTGCGTCAGACAGACGGACTCCAAATTTCATTCAATAATTATTTTGAAGTTAATATCAAATGAAAACTGTTCAGCTTCTGGGAACTTTGTGAAGCTCCGCTAGGCTATTTTAGTTCCCCTCACTCCACAACAAAATAATTTCAATTAACAGTATTTAGAAAAAAAAAAAAAACAACAATTACAAATATAAGAAGATATAGCAATATTAACAAGAAACCAAAACTAATTAATTTAGACTAAAACGAAACTGAAACCAAGGTTGGGTTTCTCATTCGACACAAAATCAAAGTGTCCCTATTCGCCATGTATTTAAATAACAAATTATTCAAAAAAAAAAAAAAAAAAAAAAATAGCCTAATGTTTGTAAACATTGTCTGTCTGCATTTTGTCTATTTCTGAATGAAATAAAAAAAATTAATCTAAAAAACGTATACACAAGTTTCTCTCTCTCTAGGCTATATATATATATATATATATATATATATATATATATATATATATATATATATATATATATATATTAACCATGCAGGACAACCTTTTTAAATATTTTGACAATTTACTGAAAATAAATAAATGACTTTTTAAACCGTTTAACTGATTAATAAGTTTGCAGAGATGTATAGTAACGAAGTAGAACTACTTCACTACTGTACTTAAGTACTAAAAGGCGGTATCTGTACTTTACTAGAGTATTATTTTTTTCTCCTACTTCCACTTTTACTTCGGTACATATTTTCGCTGAGTTTAATACTTTTACTCCGATATTTTTTTTTATGTGCTGCATCGTTACTCGTTACAATTATAAAAATGTTACGAATCATTCCATTACAAACCACTGCCAGAACTGTAGATGGCAGGTTTGATGAAGCTGGCACATCATTAAGCGAAACAAGCGATTAAGAAGACTGCGCATGCTGACTGAACTGCTGTCTGTGAAGAGAGAAATGAACACCGAACCGAGCCAGATAATGACTCGTTCACGAGTCAAGAACCGGTTGCATCGGTTCTCGGATGACCAGTAACGTTAGTTCTTTCTGAGAGTTCGATTCAATAAACCAGTTGAAGAAAACAGTTCACCGATTCTTTTGCGCTCGATGCAATGGCGTCATTGGCGTTGACTGCACATGGGCTCATCATAACATTAACACAGAATCAGTTCAGAATCAATCACCAAAAGAATCAGTTCGTTTCAGACGCTCTGTGTGTCGGTTTGCTTCACGCTAAATCACACATGCGCAGTATCATCAGCTCCTCGGTTCACGAATCGGACGCGTCTGACAGAAACGGTTCTTGACTCGTGAACGAGTCATTATCTGGCTCGGCTCGGTGTTCATCTTCAGTTCTCTCTTCACAGCAGTTCAGTCAGTGTACTGTTTGAGTCAATGAATTACTCCGGGATATTGGTTTGTTTTAACTCAGAGGGAGTGTCAGACACATTAAACAAGTTAACAGCTTAATTCATTTGTGGATTAATGCGTATTGGAGACGCGAAACGAAACGAACGATATTTTGACAGGAACAGAACCAGAAACATAAACTAAATGATTTTTTTTTTAGTTCCGAACAGAATCGAAAATTTGAAATGGACATAAACCGGTTATTTTATCGTTCTGTTTAATGTTTGAAATTTGCCGTCAACCAATCACGAATTCCAGCAGTAGACTACAGCATTCACAAATGTGATGCTGAAGCAAGCAAGTGAAATGTCCGCTCAGCTGTGAACTCAATCAAGTCTCAATGGCAATGCACCTCCTTCAGGACCGGATTAAGACCAAATTGGGCCTGATGACGCAGCGCAAAAAGGGCATTTTTTTTAGGCGTTGGTGCATGTGCATTCGACACTCAAGTAGAGACCTGGGAGTACCGCGGGACCCAGCGCAACCGAGTGCGTCGCGGGACAATATTTGATTGGTGAATGATATTATTGTGTGCGGGTTGCGGGAAAATAAAGTTATTTGCGGGACTCCCACAAGATGCAAATATCTAGCAAAATAAAATTACTAAAAACAGATAAACCTTTATTTATAATAGACTAAAATAAAATAAAATAGACTTTGCGGAATGGGAGGATGCTGATGAAACCATGGACAGCGACGTGTAATTCCATTCCGAAATAGCGAGAGATCCAGTGGTGGAAAAGGCGATATCAAGAGTTTCCGAGATTAAGCAAAGCAAATCAAAGTAACACTGCAATGCAAAGTAACACTTTTGTTAAATATTTAAAATTGGTCTATTTTTTTTTTTTCGTTTAATGTTTGAAGAAAAGAAGGCATTCTTAAGCAGTAGGCTATAGGCTAATGAAATAAACTCTATTCTTACTTTTTTACTGTATTTCTATGTTCTATTTTCTTAAGTTTCTTGTTCGTTCCTTTCATCCATTTAATTAAATGCAAATAAAACGAAACATTTGTTTTTTTTTTTACATTTATATTCAACAGGCGAGCAATTGAAAAAAAAATAACAGAGTAGCAGGCAGAATATGCAATGGATTAAAAAAAAACGTATACTTTACCCGCGGGATTTTGCGCGTGGGAGCGGGAGAAAATAACATATATTTTTGCCCGAGCGGGATAAAATCTTGCGGGAGCGGGACAGAAAAATCCATCCTACGCGGTCTCTACACTCAAGCGCCAGCATGCTTACCCTTTTTCTGCCCAACCGAGGACCGCAGCTCTCCTTTGATTATTCCTAACTTTGAGAAGCTCCACCCGGCAGAGTCATTGGGCACCATCATGTACAGATAGATGCGCTAACCAAATGGAAACGTCTGAGAAAGATTTAACGATGGCAAGAGCTCGTACAAGCTCTGATTCGTTCACAGTCACCGGTTTCTGAGTGCAGCAAACACAGATCAGCTGATTTTGACAGATTAATAATCAGTTAAATGGTTTAAAAAGTCATTTATTTATTTACAGTATATTATCAAAATATTTAAAAAAGGTTTTCCTGCATGGTTTTATATATATATATATATATATATATATATATATAATATATATATATATAACCATGCAGGAAAACCTTTTTAAAATATTTAAAAATAACCTAATATTTGTAAACATTTTGTGTCTGCATTGTCGATTTCTGAATGAACGTATATATACATACGTTTTTTAGAGAAAACAATTATTTCATTCAGAAATAGACAATGCAGACACGAAATGTTTACAAATATTAGGTTATTTTTTTATATAATCATTTTGTTATTCAAATACATCGCACATACGGAAACTTGATTTTGTGTCAAATGAGAAAACCAATGTTGGTTTCAGTTTCGTTTTAGTCTAAATTAATTAGTTTTTGGTTTGTCGTTAATATTGCTATAGCTTCTTATATTTGTAATTCTTGTTCTTTTATAAATACTGTTAAATGATTTTTTTTTTTTTTTTTTTTTTTTTTGGAGTGAGGGGAACTAAAATATATATTTTTAAACATTTTGCTTTAGACTACAGGCATTTTAGCCTTCATTATTTCAGAAAGTAATAGGGCTAATAAAAATGCAATGAGCCCCGACTTAAGTTTTTTTTTTTTTTTTACTCTCGAAACAATCTTTTACGAGTGTTTTACTTATTTATTTTTTAACAATGCAGCAAACATTTTTAAATATCTTAAAAAATACTTTTAAAGTGTTGAGAGTTTTTTTTTTTTTTAAGTAGGCCTATCTTACATTTGGACAAAATCTGGTGCAAGCTGTAAAGTGTAAGCGTTAGATCTCTATTTTTTTCCTTACGCTATACTTTATTATTATTATTATTATTATTAAATTATTATTATTAGGCAAATAATAGGCAAAAAAATATTGTTTTTAAAAAATAACGTTATTAACCGGTATTTCTTCCTCCCGAACCGGTTTCGGAAAGGTAATAATATCAGAGGAACGTAGAACAGAAACGTTAAAATACGGATTCTGCTCGGAGTGAACCAATTGAATTTTTTTTTCGTTTTCAAGCCCTGATTTTAATATTAAATGTTCAAACTGTAAATTAATAATAATAATAATAATAATAATAATTCTTTACATTTATATAGCGCTTTTCTAGACACTCAAAGCGCTTACATAGTCAAGGGGTATCTCCTCATCCACCACCAGTGTGCAGCATCCACCTGGATGATGCGACGGCAGCCATAGTGCGCCAGAACGCTCACCACACACACACACACACACACACACACACACACCAGCTTACTGGTGGAGAGGAGACAGAGTGATGAAGCCAATCAGCGGATATGGGGATTGTTAGGAGGCCATGATGGTCAGAGGCCAATTGGCGAATTTAGCCAGGATGCCGAGGTCACACCTCTACTCTTTACGAAAGACATCCTGGGATTTTTAATGACCACAGAGAGTCAGGACCTCGGTTTAATGTCTCATCCGAAGGACGGTGCTTGTTGACAGTATAGTGTCCCCATCACTACACTGGGGCGCTAGGACCCACACAGACCACAGGGTGAGCGCCCCCTGCTGGCCTCACTAGCACCTCTTCAAGCAGCAACCTAGTGTTCTCAGGAGGTCTCCCATCCAGGTACTGACCAGGCTCAGCCCTGCTTAGCTTCAGTGGGAAACCGGTCTTGGGCTCCAGGGTGATATGGCTGCTTAAATAACTTAAATAAAATAAAATAATTTTCATAATTTTGGTTGTTCATGGCACGTTACTGCTTCGTCATGGTGAATGCTTATTGGTCACCAAGTAAACTTGTTACATTTGATTTGCAGCAGGAGCGCAAAATCCATTTCAATTTGAAAAACAGTTTGTCCATCTTCCGTCTATATTATAGACATTTGTTAGCAGCTAATTGTAAAAAAAAAAAAAAAAATGGATTAACGAAAATGGTTTAGACCTCCACAGGCTCGTCAATCAGTAGACTTAGATACTCCGGCCACGACCACCAGTACCACGGTCTATGAGAGCCCAGCTGGCCCTTCATCTGCGAATGCTAGCTCCAGACAACCGCCAAAAGATTCAACTAGCACAGCCATAGACCAACAATCTTCAAGTCCTTCCAGTCAGCAGACAGCAGTAGATGATATCGGGACTGACAGGCCTGTCCAAATTGTGTTAAAACAGTATCCTGTAACAGTTTACAGTGTAAGGGGCGATCATTCGTTGATAAATGGTTTCACAACAGAATGTGGTTGGAGTACAGTGTCAAGGCAGATGCAGTATTTTGTTTTTCCTGTCAACAAATGGATGTTCAGCTTTACTAGAAAATCTGGAACATTGGATGCCTTCGCGTCTGTGAGATATCGTAACTGGAAACAAGCTATGGCCAAAGACCGTGGATTTCATAAACATGAAACTTCGAGGGACCACCTGTCTTGTTATGCAATGTGGAAGGAGAGGGAGATGCGTATGAGGTATCAACGCTTGTCAATGCAGATCAACTCAGGAAAAACCGGTATTATGTGTCCTCTCTAATAGATGTGGTTGGGTTCTTGGTTGAAAACCAGTTGCCACTACGGGGGAAGATTGACGCTTTTGATGACATGTCGGAAGGGGGGTCTGGACTTTTCCTTTCCATGCTTTATTACACTATCCAAAAGGATCCTGAATTGGCTAATGTGGTGAAGACAATCCCTCTCAATGCCACTTACACCTGTCATGATATGCAAAATGAACTTATAAGAACACTCAGTAATGTGGTGACAGAGGCTATAGTGGAGGAAGTTGGTGAGTCCTATTACACTTTGAAAGTTGATGGGACGCGTGACCTCACAAGATGTGAAAATATATTGATTGTGCTTCGGTTTGTGAATGAGTCTTACGAAGTTACAGAGCGTCTGCTGTGCATCGCTACGGCTCAGAAAGGTGACCGACAGGCATTGACTGACACCACTCTGACTGAGCTTAACAAGGTTGGCTTGGATAGCTCAAAAATTCTGAGTCAGGAATATGATGGAGCGGCACTTATATCGGGGAAACGTGTTGGTGTTCAGAAAATTCTACAGGACAGACTTGGACGTGAGATACCATATGTGCACTGACTTAACCATCAGTTGCATTTGGTTGTTGTTCATGGCATGTCTGCAGAGACCGCACTTTCAGAGTTTTTCCGAGGTGTGCGATTCCCTGTACAAGTTCTGTAGAAAGCCAGCTGTTGCTATGCATTATAAAGGTGCGCATCTTAAACGTCTACTGGAGCAGAGATGGACAGGGCATCTTGCCACTGTATCAGTCATTCTTAAGTCATTTAATGACATAAAATCGATTCTGACCGATGCTGACACTGTGCTGAACTATGGCTCAGAGACAAGAATGGAAGCTACAGGTCTGCTGCGTGAGATATCTGAGCCAAGTTTCATGTTCCTTGCCAACTTAACCCACAGAGTCCTTTCTCTATTGGACCCACCGAACAAGCTTCTCCAGAGAGAGGACACTGACTTGTTGACAGGTTTAAGTGTTGTGGCGAGTGCAAAAGGATGTGTTAAAAAACTCCGTTGTGATGAAGAGTTTAAGCAGATGCTGGATACTGCCACGCACACCAGCGAGTCACTGAGACCCGGGCCAAAGCAGAGACGCATAGAGAGCACACGGATGGATGCTTACATCGTTACAGGGCCTACAGGAGGACACAGAGGTGATGGTGACGTGGAAACTGAACTTCGGAGATTGTACTACAACACTATTGATTCAGTGGTTGGGGAACTGGAGCGTAGATTCAGCGAGCACAACTCACAACTGGCCAGTGCACTTGCAGCACTAAATCCAGAGGCTGATAACTTTCTTGATGTGAAAGCTGTGAAGCATATTCTCGACCTGTCAAGCAATGCAGGGAGACTGGACCATACAGCACATCATCTCAACGTACCATAACCATCTGATTGCCATGCCCAGTGTGCTGACTGCTTTCAAACATGCATTTTCATTTGGTGCATCCACAGCAATGTGTGAGAATTCATTCTCCACTCTGAAAAATGTTTTTTTTGGAGCACAGACGCACAATGCTACACGAGAGAAAGGCGAGGTTAGTGCAGCTTGCATTCGAGAAAGACTTGACACGCAAATGCACAAGCGAATGGAAGGACACGGTGCTTAGACGGTTCAGTAGCAACACTCGTCGCCTGCTACTCTTCTGAGGGTAACTCGTTTGTTCAGTTCACTTACTGAAGCCAGCCCAGGCTTTTATAAGGCCTACTAAGCAGGTAAATTGTTAATGAATGTATGTGGGTTCTAACTGCATTTGTGTTTTATACTTGGCTATCTGTAAAGATATGTGGGTTTATGTCATTTCTGCTTAGTGCGTGCACTACTGGGAAGTGTGTAACCCAGGTTAAAAACAAGTATTAGCATAAATAGCAGAATATACATTTATTTTTGTTCTTAATTTATTTTGTTTAGATTAGTCCTTTAGAGTATTTAAAGTCCTTGAAACCCTAAGAAAAAACGGTGTTTAAAGAAATTATTTTATTTGTGGAAGCACACTTTGTATTTTCTGTATTACATTTTTTTTTCCATTACCTGTATTTTATTTGATCTTTATCTATTTCTCAAGTTCTACAAAATTTGCATTCTACGCAAATCAAAAACTAAAAAAATTCAGTTAAACCTTATGCCTGGTGTGAGTGGCTCATTATTGTTGTGACATCCTTATTTTCTGCAGGCGAACTTTAGTCTTCTGATTTAACTGGTCCGTACGCAGACATTTGTGTGAGGATGTCCAACTCGTTTTATGAAGAAAAAAGCCTTAAGTTTTCAGAAACATCTATACAAAAAAAACTTTGTCTGATGGGGACATTTTTTTGCCGGTTTTTCAAAGCTTCATGGAATTTTCCATTCCGAACTTCTCCAACACATTTTTGGTATATGTTGTCTGACCTATCCAGATTTCTCCAGCTTCTGGTTTTTGGACAATTTTCACTCCAAGAAAAGGAGTTAACTCACCCATATCCTTTATCTCAAAGTGTTTTGAGAGCATTTTCTTCACCTCCATCATCCGTTTATCATTATTTCCAGCCAGGAGAATGTCATCAGCATACACAGGTATAATGAACATCTCACCAGTTTCTGCAGTGTAAATGCAAGGATCAGCTGTAGTTTGGACAAATCCCATCTTCCTCAGTTTTTCTTCTAGAACGATGTTCCAACATCTTGGTGATTGTTTCAGTCCATAGATGCTACGATTTAGTTTACACACTAGATGTTCATTTTTCTTTGATAACAAAACCTTCAGGTTGTTGCATATACACTTCCCCCTTCAGTTCACCATTCAGGAAATCAGTCTTAACATCCATCTGATGTAATTTTAGTCCATACTGTACAGCTAGAGCAAGTATTGTCCTGATTGACTCAAATCTGACTACAAGACTAAACGTTTCGTCATAGTCTGACCCAAACGTCTGTGAAAAGCCTTGTGCTACTAGACGTGCTTTGTGTCTCTCAAACGTTCCATCAGCATCAACCTTGACTTTGAACACACATTTACTGCCCACTGCTTTTCTATCTTTTGGTAGTTCTACCAGGACCCACACATCATTTGCATACAGAGATTCCATTTCCTTCTTCATAGCTTCCTTCCATTTCTCCGTATCAGGACTACTGAAAACATCTTGTACAGTTTTGGGTTCAGTTGTATGGTTATTAGTGAGTGTTACCCATTCTCCGTAATAGTCAGGTGGTTTTCTCACTGTGGCGAGTGGGGCGGGGCCGAGAGGCGTGGGAACGAGCAGTGAGGCCAGGTGTAGTGATTGGAGATGAGCTACACCTGCGCCCCACCGCCAGTATCGAGTCCCACGTAGGAGATGGAAGGATATAAAACTGGAGTGACGACCGTGAAGGACGAGAGAGGACCAGGCCTGGGACATTATTTTATGTTTTGGCTTTTATTTGTGCGCGTCAGTCGCCGTGAGGGGCTGGCGCGCCGTTTTGTATTTAATTTTGATTATTAAAATGCTTTTTGATTGTGCGCCGGTTCCCGCCTCCTTCCCGATGATTACAAAGGGAATATCGTTACACTCACTCTTGTTGATCTTTGGATCTCTTCTTCTGCTGAGCTCTCAATGTAAGATTCTTGGCAGTCAAGTTCCACATACCGTTTCACAGTGTCTTCCTCATTTTCATCAGGCTCCTTCTCAATTTCATAATCAAACTCATTAAATAACACGTCTCGACTATAGAACACCTTTGCAAGTTTCATATCATAAAGCCGATATCCTTTTGTTTCAGTTCCATAGCCCAGAAGAATACATTTCTTTGCTTTGGGGTCTAGTTTCTTCCGTTCATCTTTAGGTATGTGAGCATTTTTACAGTTCACATAATAAAGTCTTCCATAATGTAACATCTGTTCTCTGTGAACTTGACCTTTTTTCCAAATTGAGTTACCTTGGACACACTCAGTAAGATGTAAGACAATTGTGGAACATACAAAACATCATTCAGCTTGCAGTCTTTTGTCTTACCTTCAAACAATGTCATCTTCAGCCGCACGACTCCACGTCCTGTTGCTTTAACAGAGTAACCATCTCCAAGTGTTACTTCTTGTGAGGGTTCCAGGCTTTTAAACTCAACAAATTGTTATCAAGGCACATGTGACAGGTTGCTCCCGAATCTACAATCCAGCTATTGATTCTTTCATCAAAACTTGATGATAGTGCATGACTCACCATTAATCCAACACTCTCACTATCAGAATCACTGTCCTGTTCTTTCACTCGTGCCTTGTTTGCTTTAGGTTTATAGCTCACCTTCTTACTCTCTTTGTGGAAGTCTGTGCTTACAGCAGTTTTGTTGAACTCTCTGCATTCACGCTTGATATGTCCATACCTTCTGCAGTAATGACACTTTGGGCCTTTTCCTTGCACAAACTGTTTTCCAGTCAGAGCTTTAGCATTGTCGCTGGTGTTTTCAACGTCACGTTCTCTCAGTTTACGTTCTTCATGCAGCAATCGTTCCATGACGATCTCCATATTAGGTACATCTGCGCTTGCTTTAAGTGCCGTGACTAACACATTAAATGAGTCGGGTAAACTGGCTAACAAATGTACCACACGATCTTCCTCATCGATAGGATCTCCCACAACCGACAGTGCATCAAATGTTTCAGTCATCACCTTAATGTGCTCTTTAACTGAGTCCCCGTCTTTCAATTTCAATGAGTACAATTTACACCTCAGTGCTAGTTTGTTTGCCCAAGTCTTCTTCTGAAATTGGTCCTGCAACTTTTTCCACACGACAGTAGGATCTTCCGGTTCTCCATTTAAATAGAGCAAAGACGGTTCTATTGACAATACAATGGTAGCCAGTGCACTTTTAGCCATATAACTTGCTAACTTGCATCAGATCATGGAGCAGTCTCTATACCATTTACCAAGTCCCATATTCCGTCCCTCATCAATGCCATCCGACATTGCACTTTCCACGTAGGATAGTTTGCTCCGTTTAATGGAACAACCGTCACCGTCTTGGAATCAAAGCTCATTTTTAATCACAGTCGATCTATATCTTCAATAATCCTTTCAGCAGTGTCACTGTAGCGTTCTAGACCTGGGCCCATAACCTGTTGGTTTTTAATAAAGACTCAGAGTACTCATTTATCCGTCTAAATGCACAACAAAGTATGCGTCAGCCTTTACTGCTTGTTCAAACAAACAATAGTTACATTACAGCTCTTCTTCAGTGCTTAAATAACCAGAACAACAAAAATGCTTAGAGCAATCATTCTAATAATCATTCTAATAAGAGTGTATTTTCCCAACACGAAGTGCCGATCTGAATCAACCGAGTCGCGAACATGCTCCGAAGTGCCGAACTGAATCAACCGAGTCGCGAACAGGCTCCGAAGTGCCGATCTGAATCAACCGAGTCGCGAACAGGTTCCGAAGTGCCGATATGAATCAACCGAGCCGCGAACATGCTCTGAAGTGCCGATCTGAATCAACCGAGTCGCGAACATGCTCCGAAGTGCCGATCTGAATCAACCGAGTTGCGAACAGGCTCCGAAGTGCCGATCTGAATCAACCGAGTCGCTAACATGCTCCGAAGTGCCGATCTGAATCAACCGAGTCGCGAACAGGCTCCGAAGTGCGATCTGAATCAACCGAGTCGCGAACAGGCTCCGAAGAGAAATAATAAGAGGAGTGAAGTTTCCTACCGTTCTGCTGTGTTTGGTCTTCACGCGCGTCTGACGCTCTGTGGCGCGTGTCCGCCGCTCACACGCCCGTTTACAGCACTAAATTAATCATCTTTGCTAATTATTATACATTTACTTCATTGTCAGCTTCAGGTACTTCATTTATTAATGTTCAATGAACTGTTTGAAACAAAAAAACGTATTTCAGTAATAATTCAAAATTATCAAAATAAAATATATAAAATAATAGTTTATATTTTAATATCCTTTAAAATATAATTTATTTCTGTGATGTGCAGCTGTATTTTCAGCATCATTCCTCCAGTCTTCAGTGTCACATGATCTTTAGAAATCATGAAATATGATTATTTATTATTAGAACTATTAACAGTTGTGCTATCAAATATTATTTTGGAATCTGCAATACTTTTTTAAGGATTCTGCGATGTATAATTTTTTTTTTTAAAGAACAGCGTTTATTCAAAATATAAATCTCTTATAACAATATAAATCTTTGATATCACTTCTTATCAATTTAACACATCCTGAATAAAATATTCTGAAATCTAATAAAGAATACAATTTCTTATATAAAAAAAAGGATAAAAATTGACTGACCCCAAACTATTGAACTGTAGTGAATATTGTTAGAAAAGTCTTCTATTTTAATAAATGCTCTTCTATTTAAGTTTTCATTGATCAAAGAATCCTGAAAGAAGTATCACAGTTTCAGCAGCACAACTCTGATAATAAATCATCATATTATTCTGATTTCTGAAGATCATGTGACACATGATCAATAATAAAGATGTTAAATACTCATCTGAGGAGAAAACTATGTTGAATCTTAATGAAAGGATGTGTGAGTACACTTTTCTGTAAACTGAGCCAAAGATTTTTTCACTGATTTAGGGTAGAGTAAGAATATTTACTGCATTGGCAAGTTAGTTCATACTTAGATATAATTTTATATGCAATATTACCTTTTCTTTTCATCATCATATTTAAGAGTTCATGATAATTAATGTTCAACTTTAATTCTCAGTTGATTAATCCATCCACAATTCTTAAAACACAACACATGCAACTGAGGTACAAGAAGTATTGACCATCCAAAAGTCATTGAAATCAATTAAAAATCACATCGACAGGTTAAAAAAAAGCCTCAGGTCAAATATTCATTTATCACAAATTAACTGTTTGACAAACACTTCCTGCTCCGAAGTCCCGATCTGAAAACTTCGACCAAAGAATGTAAAAAATAACTCTATTTCTCTAATAACTCTACAACTCTATGAAAGACTCAGATCACGTATATAAAAATAAATCGCTATAGTAAAAGAGAAATAATAAGAGGAGTGAAGTTTCCTACCGTTCTGCTGTGTTTGGTCCTCACACGCGTCTGACGCCCGCGGCGCGTGTCCGCCGCTCACACGCGCGTTTACAGCGCTAAATTAATCATCTTTGCTAATTATTATACATTTACTTCATTGTCAGCTTCAGGTACTTCATTTATTATTGTTCAATGAACTGTTTGAAACAAAAAAAGGTTGTATTTCAGTAATAATTCAAAATTATCAAAATAAAATATATAAAATAATGGTTTAATATTTTAATATCCTTTAAAATATAATTTATTTTTGTGATGTGCAACTGTATTTTCAGCATCATTCCTCCAGTCTTCAGTGTCACATGATCTTTAGAAATCATGAAAATATGATGATTTATTATCAGAACTATTAACAGTTGTGCTATCAAATATTATTTTGGAATCTGCGATATTTTTTAAGGATTCTGCGATGTATATTTTTGAATGAGTGTCTTTAAATTACATTCTGTTACTTAACTAACCAATTTAAATGTTTAAAAACGCTGTTTAATGTGAGGAGGAAAAAAAAAGAACACGGCCCCTTTAAGAAAAAAAACGCATGTGCTGAATAGGGAAGAGAGAGAGAACGTGCTAATTGAGATGAAGAGACGAGAGGTGACGCTGACAGTGATCGGTTGAGTAAAGAAAAATAACTTTGACTTTATGATTGTAACAAGTAAATGTAATTTGTTCTGAGATGCTTACATTGGCGAAATCTGAGATGGCGAGCCACCCGACAAACCACTGAGGAGAACAGAGAACTGTTGTTATATATCAGCGACCTGTAAAGGAAAGCAAATTCACCTGGGTATTCTCCATCCTGGTAAGACTGTAAAGACTGCTATATTTTTCCTTCCTGCAGACAGCAGTTTGGACTGAGTGACTGACTGTCACCAGAATTGGTGCGTACAGAATTGTGAAAGCAACTTTGAGAATTTTGTAACTTTTGTGCATTTTCTTATTTATTTATTTTTTTCTCCCTTCTTGAATGTTGAGTTGGTTGTCCTATCATTTGTGTTAGAACAAAGAAAAAGCTTACTTTGAAGCAGTCCTAAGTAATACTGCATAGCAGAAACCACTGAATAAGAAAAAGAACCGAACTTAAATGATTAGAAAGGCCTAAAAGCGAACATAAAAACTTTATTAGATCTGAACTAAATAGGATAAAACAACTAGGTGAACAAAACTAATTAAATTAGCGCTAATAGAAGGGAACCTATAGGGAAAAAAGGTAACAATCGTTTGATATTTATTTTTATTTTATTTTGTGCAGATCTGAATCAACCGAGTCGCGAACAGGCTCCGAAGTGCCGATCTGAAATCAACCGAGGCGCGAACATGCTCCGAAGTGCCGATCTGAATCAACTTTATTTATTTTTTTCTCCCTTCTTGAATGTTGAGTTTGGTTGTCTATCATTTGTGTTAGAACAAAGAAAAGGTTACTTTGAAGCAGTCTAAGTAATACTGCATAGCAGAAACCACTGAATAAGAAAAAGAACCGAACTTAAATTGATTAGAAAGGCCTAAAAGCGAACATAAAAACTTTATTAGATCTGAACTAAATAGGATAAAACAACTAGGTGAACAAAACTAATTAAATTAGCGCTAATAGAAGGGAACCTATAGGAAAAAAGGTAAACAATCGTTTGATATATTTTTATTTATATTTTGTGCAGATCTGAAATCAACCGAGGTCGCGAACATGCTCCGAAGTGCCGATCTGAATCAACCGAGGCTCGAACATGATCCGAAGTGCCGATCTGAATCAACCGAGCGCGAACATTCTCCGAAGTGCCGATCTGAATCAACCGAGGTCGCGAACATGCTCCGAAGTGCCGATTGAATCAACCGAGTCGCGAACATTCTCCGAAGTGCGATCGAAATCAACCGAGTCGCGAACATGCTCCGAAGTGCCGATCTGAATCAACCGAGTCGCGAACATGCTCCGAAGTGCCGATCTGAAATCAACCGAGGCGCGAACATGCTCCGAAGTGCCGATCTGAATCAACCGAGTCGCGAACATGCTCCGACCGCGATCTGAATCAACCGAGTCGCGACAGGCTCCGAAGTGCCGATCTGAAAACCTCGACCAAAGAATGTAAAAAATAACTCTATTTCTCTAATAACTCTACAACTCTATGAAAGACTCAGATCACATATCTAAAAATAAATCGCTATAGTAAAAAGATAATAAATAAGAGGAGTGAATTTCCTACCGTTCTGCTGTGTTTGGTCCTCGCTCTCGTCCGTGTCCGCGCTCACACGCCCGTTTACAGCACTAAATTAATCATCTTTGCTAATGATTATACATTTACTTCATTTGTCAGCTTCAGGTTCTTCATTTATTATTGTTCAATGAACTGTTTGAAAGAAAAAAAGGTTGTATTTCAGTAATAATTCAAAATTATCAAAATAAAATATATAAAATAATGGTTTATATTTTAATATCCTTTAAAATATAATTTATTTCTGTGATGTGCAGCTGTATTTCAGCATCATTCCTCCAGTCTTCAGTGTCACATGATCTTAGAATCATGAAAATATGATGATTTATTATTAGAACTATTAACAGTTGTGCTATCAAATATTATTTTGGAATCTGCGATACTTTTTTAAGGATTCTGCGATGTATAATATATTATTTTTTTTTAAAGAACAGCGTTTATTCAAAATATAAATCTTTTTAAAACAATATTAATCTTTGATATCACTTCTTAGCAATTTTAACACAACCTGAATAAAAGATTCTAAAATCTAATAAAGAATACAATTTCTTATAAAAAAGAAAGGATAAAAATGTACTGACCCCAAACTATTGAACTGTATTGAATATTGTTAGAAAAGTCTTCTATTTTAAATAAATGCTCTTCTTTTACATTTTCATTGATCAAAGAATCCTGAAAGAAGTATCACAGTTTCAGCAGCACAACTCTGATAATAAATCATCATATTATTCTGATTTCTGAAGATCATGTGACACATGATCAATAATAAAGATGTTAAATACTCATCTGAGGAGAAAACTATGTGAATCATAATGAAAGGATGTTGCATTTCTGTAACTGAGCCAAAGATTTTTTCACTGATTTAGGGTAGAGTAAGAATATTTACTGCATTGGCAAGTTAGTTCATACTTAGATATAATTTTATATGCAATATTACCTTTTTTTTCATCATGATAAGAGTTCATGATAATTAATGTTCAACTTTAATTCTCAGTTGATTAATCCATCCACAATTCATAAAACACAACACATGCAACTGAGGTACAAGAAGTATTGACATCCAAAAGTCATTGAAATCATTTAAAAATCACATCGACAGGTTAAAAAAAAGCCTCAGGTCAAATATTCATTTATCACAAATTAACTGTTTGACAAACACTTCCTGCTCCGAAGTCCCGATCTGAAAACTTCGACCAAAGAATGTAAAAAATAACTCTATTTCTCTAATAACTCTACAACTCTATGAAAGACTCAGATCACGTATATAAAAATAAATCGCTATAGTAAAAGAGAAATAATAAGAGGAGTGAAGTTTCCTACCATTCTACTGTGTTTGGTCCTCACGCGCGTCTGACGCTCTGCGGCGCGTGTCCGCCGCTCATACGCGCGTTTACAGCGCTAAATTAATCATCTTTGCTAATTATTATACATTTACTTCATTGTCAGCTTCAGGTACTTCATTTATTATTGTTCAATGAACTGTTTGAAACAAAAAAAAGGTTGTATTTCAGTAATAATTCAAAATTATCAAAATAAAATATATAAAATAATGGTTTATATTTTAATATCCTTTAAAATATAATTTATTTTTGTGATGTGCAACTGTATTTTCAGCATCATTCCTCCAGTCTTCAGTGTCACATGATCTTTAGAAATCATGAAAATATGATGATTTATTATCAGAACTATTAACAGTTGTGCTATCAAATATTATTTTGGAATCTGCGATATTTTTTAAGGATTCTGCGATGTATATTTTTTTTTTTTAAAGAACAGAGTTTATTCAAAATATAAATCTCTTCTAACAATATTAATCTTTGATATCACTTCTTATCAATTTAACAGATCCTGAATAAAAGATTCTAAAATCTAATAAAGAATACAATTTCTTATAAAAAAAAGAAAAGATAAAAATTTACTGACCCCAAACTATTGAACTGTAGTGAATATTGTTAGAAAATATTTATATTTTAAATAAATGCTCTTCTTTTTAACTTTTTATTTAGTGGTTCATGTAGGTTGTCTACAAACCGGAAGGTTGGTGGTTCGATCCCTGGCTCCACCTGACTAAAGTGTGGAGGTGTCCTTGAGCAAGACACCTAACCCCAGCTGCTCCCGATGAGCTGGATGGCGCCTTTAATGGCACACACCCAGTCGGTGTATGAATGAGTGTGTGAATGGGTATGAATGAGTGTCTTTAAATTACATTCTGTTACTTAACTTACCAATTTAAATGTTTAAAACGCTGTTTAATGTGAGGAGGAAAAAAAAGAACACGGCCCTTTAAGAAAAAACGCATGTGCTGAATAGGGAAGAGAGAGAGAACGTGCTAATTAAGATGAAGAGACGAGAGGTGACGTTGACAGTGATCGGTTGAGTAAAGAAAAATAACTTTGACTTTATGATTGTAAAAGTAAATGTAATTTGTTCTGAGATGCTACATTGGCGAAATCTGAGATGGCGAGCCACCCGACAAACCACTGAGGAGAACAGAGACTGTTGTTATATATCAGCGACCTGTAAAGGAAAGCAAATTCACCCGGGTATTCTCCATCCTGTTAAGACTGTAAAGACTGCTATATTTTCCTTCCTGCAGACAGCAGTTGGACTGAGTGACTGACTGTCACCAGAATTGTGCGTACAGAATTGTGAAAGCAACTTTGAGAATTTTGTAACTTTTGTGCATTTTCTTATTTATTTATTTTTTCTCCCTTCTTGAATGTTGAGTTTGGTTGTCTATCATTTGTGTTAGAACAAAGAAAAAGGTTACATTGAAGCAGTCTAAGTAATACTGCATAGCAGAAACCACTGAATAAGAAAATAACCGAACTTAAACTGATTAGAAAGGCCTAAAAGCGAACATAAAAACTTTATTAGATCTGAACTAAATAGGATAAAACAACTAGGTGAACAAAACTAATTAAATTAGCGCTAATAGAAGGGAACCTATAGGGAAAAAAGGTAAACAATCGTTTGATATTTTATTTTTATTTTATTTTGTGCAGATCTGAATCAACCGAGTCGCGAACAGGCTCCGAAGTGCCGATCTGAATCAACCGAGTCGCGAACATGCTCCGAAAGTGCCGATCTGAAATCAACCGAGGGCAGGAACATGCTCCGAAGTGCCGATCTGAATCAACCGAGTCGCGAACAGGCTCCGAAGTGCCGATCTGAATCAACCGAGTCGCGAACATTCTCCGAAGTGCCGATCTGAATCAACCGAGTCGCGAACATGCTCCGAAGTGCCGATCTAAATCAACCGAGTCGCGAACAGGCTCCGAAGTCCCGATCTGAAAACTTCGACCAAAAAATGTAAAAAATAACTCTATTTCTCTAATAACTCTACAACTCTATGAAAGACTCAGATCACATATCTAAAAATAAATCGCTATAGTAAAAGATAAATAATAAGAGGAGTGAAGTTTCCTACCGTTCTGCTGTGTTTGGTCCTCACGCGCCTCTGACGCTCCGCGGCGCGTGTCCGCCGCTCACACGCCCGTTTACACCACTAAATTAATCATCTTTGCTAATTATTATACATTTACTTCATTGTCAGCTTCAGGTACTTCATTTATTAATGTTCAATGAACTGTTTGAAACAAAAAAAAACGTATTTCAGTAATAATTCAAAATTATCAAAATAAAATATATAAAATAATAGTTTATATTTTAATATCCTTTAAAATATAATTTATTTCTGTGATGTGCAGCTGTATTTTCAGCATCATTCCTCCAGTCTTCAGTGTCACATGATCTTTAGAAATCATGAAATATGATTATTTATTATTAGAACTATTAACAGTTGTGCTATCAAATATTATTTGGAATCTGCAATACTTTTTTAAGGATTCTGCGATGTATAATTTTTTTTTTTAAAGAACAGCGTTTATTCAAAATATAAATCTCTTATAACAATATAAATCTTTGATATCACTTCTTATCAATTTAACACATCCTGAATAAAATATTCTGAAATCTAATAAAGAATACAATTTCTTATATAAAAAAAGGATAAAAATTGACTGACCCCAAACTATTGAACTGTAGTGAATATTGTTAAAAAAGTCTTCTATTTTAAATAAATGCTCTTCTATTTAAGTTTTCATTGATCAAAGAATCCTGAAAGAAGTATCACAGTTTCAGCAGCACAACTCTGATAATAAATCATCATATTATTCTGATTTATGAAGATCATGTGACACATGATCAATAATAAAGATGTTAAATACTCATCTGAGGAGAAAACTATGTTGAATCTTAATGAAAGGATGTGTGAGTACACTTTTCTGTAAACTGAGCCAAAGATTTTTTCACTGATTTAGGGTAGAGTAAGAATATTTACTGCATTGGCAAGTTAGTTCATACTTAGATATAATTTTATATGCAATATTACCTTTTCTTTTCATCATCATATTTAAGAGTTCATGATAATTAATGTTCAACTTTAATTCTCAGTTGATTAATCCATCCACAATTCTTAAAACACAACACATGCAACTGAGGTACAAGAAGTATTGACATCCAAAAGTCATTGAAATCAATTAAAAATCACATCGACAGGTTAAAAAAAAGCCTCAGGTCAAATATTCATTTATCACAAATTAACTGTTTGACAAACACTTCCTGCTCCGAAGTCCCGATCTGAAAACTTCGACCAAAGAATGTAAAAAATAACTCTATTTCTCTAATAACTCTACAACTCTATGAAAGACTCAGATCACGTATATAAAAATAAATCGCTATAGTAAAAGAGAAATAATAAGAGGAGTGAAGTTTCCTACCGTTCTGCTGTGTTTGGTCCTCACGCGCGTCTGACGCTCTGCGGCGCGTGTCCGCCGCTCACACGCGCGTTTACAGCGCTAAATTAATCATCTTTGCTAATTATTATACATTTACTTCATTGTCAGCTTCAGGTACTTCATTTATTATTGTTCAATGAACTGTTTGAAACAAAAAAAAAGGTTGTATTTCAGTAATAATTCAAAATTATCAAAATAAAATATATAAAATAATGGTTTATATTTTAATATCCTTTAAAATATAATTTATTTTTGTGATGTGCAACTGTATTTTCAGCATCATTCCTCCAGTCTTCAGTGTCACATGATCTTTAGAAATCATGAAAATATGATGATTTATTATCAGAACTATTAACAGTTGTGCTATCAAATATTATTTTGGAATCTGCGATATTTTTTAAGGATTCTGCGATGTATATTTTTGAATGAGTGTCTTTAAATTACATTCTGTTACTTAACTAACCAATTTAAATGTTTAAAACGCTGTTTAATGTGAGGAGGAAAAAAAAGAACACGGCCCCTTTAAGAAAAAACGCATGTGCTGAATAGGGAAGAGAGAGAGAACGTGCTAATTGAGATGAAGAGACGAGAGGTGACGCTGACAGTGATCGGTTGAGTAAAGAAAAATAACTTTGACTTTATGATTGTACAAGTAAATGTAATTTGTTCTGAGATGCTACATTGGCGAAATCTGAGATGGCGAGCCACCCGACAAACCACTGAGGAGAACAGAGACTGTTGTTATATATCAGCGACCTGTAAAGGAAAGCAAATTCACCTGGGTATTCTCCATCCTGGTAGGACTGTAAAGACTGCTATATTTTCCTTCCTGCAGACAGCAGTTGGACTGAGTGACTGACTGTCACCAGAATTGTGCGTACAGAATTGTGAAAGCAACTTTGAGAATTTTGTAACTTTTGTGCATTTTCTTATTTATTTATTTTTTTCTCCCTTCTTGAATGTTGAGTTTGGTTGTCTATCATTTGTGTTAGAACAAAGAAAAAGCTTACTTTGAAGCAGTCTAAGTAATACTGCATAGCAGAAACCACTGAATAAGAAAAGAACCGAACTTAAATTGATTAGAAAGGCCTAAAAGCGAACATAAAAACTTTATTAGATCTGAACTAAATAGGATAAAACAACTAGGTGAACAAAACTAATTAAATTAGCGCTAATAGAAGGGAACCTATAGGGAAAAAAGGTAAACAATCGTTTGATATTTTATTTTTAATTATATTTTGTGCCGATCTGAAATCAACCGAGGGCGCGAACATGCTCCGAAGTGCCGATCTGAATCAACCGAGTCGCGAACAGACTCCGAAGTGCCGATCTGAATCAACCAGTCGCGAACATTCTCCGAAGTGCCTATCTGAATCAACCGAGTCGCGAACATGCTCCGAAGTGCCGATCTGAATCAACCGAGTCGCGAACATTCTCCGAAGTGCCGATCTGAAATCAACCGAGGGCGCGAACATGCTCCGAAGTGCCGATCTGAATCAACTGAGTCGCGAACAGGCTCCGAAGTGCCGATCTGAATCAACCGAGTCGCGAACATTCTCCGAAGTGCCGATCTGAATCAACCGAGTCGCGAACATGCTCCGAAGTGCCGATCTGAAAACCTCGACCAAAGAATGTAAAAAATAACTCTATTTCTCTAATAACTCTACAACTCTATGAAAGACTCAGATCACATATCTAAAAATAAATCGCTATAGTAAAAGATAAATAATAAGAGGAGTGAAGTTTCCTACCGTTCTGCTGTGTTTGGTCCTCACGCGCCTCTGACGCTTCGCGGCGCGTGTCCGCCGCTCACACGCCCGTTTACAGCACTAAATTAATCATCTTTGCTAATTATTATACATTTACTTCATTGTCAGCTTCAGGTTCTTCATTTATTATTGTTCAATGAACTGTTTGAAAGAAAAAAAGGTTGTATTTCAGTAATAATTCAAAATTATCAAAATAAAATATATAAAATAATGGTTTATATTTTAATATCCTTTAAAATATAATTTATTTCTGTGATGTGCAGCTGTATTTTCAGCATCATTCCTCCAGTCTTCAGTGTCACATGATCTTTAGAAATCATGAAAATATGATGATTTATTATTAGAACTATTAACAGTTGTGCTATCAAATATTATTTTGGAATCTGCGATACTTTTTTAAGGATTCTGCGATGTATAATTATTATTTTTTTTAAAGAACAGTGTTTATTCAAAATATAAATCTCTTCTAACAATATTAATCTTTGATATCACTTCTTAGCAATTTAACACAAACTGAATAAAAGATTCTAAAATCTAATAAAGAATACAATTTCTTATAAAAAAGAAAGGATAAAAATGTACTGACCCCAAACTATTGAACTGTATTGAATATTGTTAGAAAAGTCTTCTATTTTAAATAAATGCTCTTCTTTTTAAATTTTCATTGATCAAAGAATCCTGAAAGAAGTATCACAGTTTCAGCAGCACAACTCTGATAATAAATCATCATATTATTCTGATTTCTGAAGATCATGTGACACATGATCAATAATAAAGATGTTAAATACTCATCTGAGGAGAAAACTATGTTGAATCATAATGAAAGGATGTGTGAGTACACTTTTCTGTAAACTGAGCCAAAGATTTTTTCACTGATTAAGGGTAGAGTAAGAATATTTACTGCATTGGCAAGTTAGTTCATACTTAGATATCATTTTTTATGCAATATTACCTTTTCTTTTCATCATCATATTTAAGAGTTCATGATAATTAATGTTCAACTTTAATTCTCAGTTGATTAATCCATCCACAATTCTTAAAACACAACACATGCAACTGAGGTACAAGAAGTATTGACATCCAAAAGTCATTGAAATCAATTAAAAATCACATCGACAGGTTAAAAAAAAGCCTCAGGTCAAATATTCATTTATCACAAATTAACTGTTTGACAAACACTTCCTGCTCCGAAGTCCCGATCTGAAAACTTCGACCAAAGAATGTAAAAAATAACTCTATTTCTCTAATAACTCTACAACTCTATGAAAGACTCAGATCACGTATATAAAAATAAATCGCTATAGTAAAAGAGAAATAATAAGAGGAGTGAAGTTTCCTACCGTTCTGCTGTGTTTGGTCCTCACGCGCGTCTGACGCTCTGCGGCGCGTGTCCGCCGCTCACACGCGCGTTTACAGCGCTAAATTAATCATCTTTGCTAATTATTATACATTTACTTCATTGTCAGCTTCAGGTACTTCATTTATTATTGTTCAATGAACTGTTTGAAACAAAAAAAAGGTTGTATTTCAGTAATAATTCAAAATTATCAAAATAAAATATATAAAATAATGGTTTATATTTTAATATTCTTTAAAATATAATTTATTTTTGTGATGTGCAACTGTATTTTCAGCATCATTCCTCCAGTCTTCAGTGTCACATGATCTTTAGAAATCATGAAAATATGATGATTTATTATCAGAACTATTAACAGTTGTGCTATCAAATATTATTTTGGAATCTGCGATATTTTTTAAGGATTCTGCGATGTATATTTTTTTTTTTAAAGAACAGAGTTTATTCAAAATATAAATCTCTTCTAACAATATTAATCTTTGATATCACTTCTTATCAATTTAACACATCCTGAATAAAAGATTCTAAAATCTAATAAAGAATACAATTTCTTATAAAAAAAAGAAAAGATAAAAATTTACTGACCCCAAACTATTGAACTGTAGTGAATATTGTTAGAAAATATTTATATTTTAAATAAATGCTCTTCTTTTTAACTTTTTATTTAGTGGTTCATGTAGGTTGTCTACAAACCGGAAGGTTGGTGGTTCGATCCCTGGCTCCACCTGACTAAAGTGTGGAGGTGTCCTTGAGCAAGACACCTAACCCCAGCTGCTCCCGATGAGCTGGATGGCGCCTTTAATGGCACACACCCAGTCGGTGTATGAATGAGTGTGTGAATGGGTATGAATGAGTGTCTTTAAATTACATTCTGTTACTTAACTTACCAATTTAAATGTTTAAAACGCTGTTTAATGTGAGGAGGAAAAAAAAGAACACGGCCCCTTTAAGAAAAAACGCATGTGCTGAATAGGGAAGAGAGAGAGAACGTGCTAATTAAGATGAAGAGACGAGAGGTGACGTTGACAGTGATCGGTTGAGTAAAGAAAAATAACTTTGACTTTATGATTGTAAAAGTAAATGTAATTTGTTCTGAGATGCTACATTGGCGAAATCTGAGATGGCGAGCCACCCGACAAACCACTGAGGAGAACAGAGACTGTTGTTATATATCAGCGACCTGTAAAGGAAAGCAAATTCACCTGGGTATTCTCCATCCTGGTAAGACTGTAAAGACTGCTATATTTTCCTTCCTGCAGACAGCAGTTGGACTGAGTGACTGACTGTCACCAGAATTGTGCGTACAGAATTGTGAAAGCAACTTTGAGAATTTTGTAACTTTTGTGCATTTTCTTATTTATTTATTTTTTTCTCCCTTCTTGAATGTTGAGTTTGGTTGTCTATCATTTGTGTTAGAACAAAGAAAAAGGTTACATTGAAGCAGTCTAAGTAATACTGCATAGCAGAAACCACTGAATAAGAAAATAACCGAACTTAAACTGATTAGAAAGGCCTAAAAGCGAACATAAAAACTTTATTAGATCTGAACTAAATAGGATAAAACAACTAGGTGAACAAAACTAATTAAATTAGCGCTAATAGAAGGGAACCTATAGGGAAAAAGGTAAACAATCGTTTGATATTTTATTTTTATTTTATTTTGTGCAGATCTGAATCAACCGAGTCGCGAACAGGCTCCGAAGTGCCGATCTGAATCAACCGAGTCGCGAACATTCTCCGAAGTGCCGATCTGAATCAACCGAGTCGCGAACATGCTCCGAAGTGCCGATCTAAATCAACCGAGTCGCGAACAGGCTCCGAAGTCCCGATCTGAAAACTTCGACCAAAAAATGTAAAAAATAACTCTATTTCTCTAATAACTCTACAACTCTATGAAAGACTCAGATCACATATCTAAAAATAAATCGCTATAGTAAAAGATAAATAATAAGAGGAGTGAAGTTTCCTACCGTTCTGCTGTGTTTGGTCCTCACGCGCCTCTGACGCTCCGCGGCGCGTGTCCGCCGCTCACACGCCCGTTTACAGCACTAAATTAATCATCTTTGCTAATTATTATACATTTACTTCATTGTCAGCTTCAGGTTCTTCATTTATTATTGTTCAATGAACTGTTTGAAAGAAAAAAAGGTTGTATTTCAGTAATAATTCAAAATTATCAAAATAAAATATATAAAATAATGGTTTATATTTTAATATCCTTTAAAATATAATTTATTTCTGTGATGTGCAGCTGTATTTTCAGCATCATTCCTCCAGTCTTCAGTGTCACATGATCTTTAGAAATCATGAAAATATGATGATTTATTATTAGAACTATTAACAGTTGTGCTATCAAATATTATTTTGGAATCTGCGATACTTTTTTAAGGATTCTGCGATGTATAATTATTATTTTTTTTAAAGAACAGTGTTTATTCAAAATATAAATCTCTTCTAACAATATTAATCTTTGATATCACTTCTTAGCAATTTAACACAAACTGAATAAAAGATTCTAAAATCTAATAAAGAATACAATTTCTTATAAAAAAGAAAGGATAAAAATGTACTGACCCCAAACTATTGAACTGTATTGAATATTGTTAGAAAAGTCTTCTATTTTAAATAAATGCTCTTCTTTTTAAATTTTCATTGATCAAAGAATCCTGAAAGAAGTATCACAGTTTCAGCAGCACAACTCTGATAATAAATCATCATATTATTCTGATTTCTGAAGATCATGTGACACATGATCAATAATAAAGATGTTAAATACTCATCTGAGGAGAAAACTATGTTGCATCATAATGAAAGGATGTGTGAGTACACTTTTCTGTAAACTGAGCCAAAGATTTTTTCACTGATTTAGGGTAGAGTAAGAATATTTACTGCATTGGCAAGTTAGTTCATACTTAGATATAATTTTATATGCAATATTACCTTTTCTTTTCATCATGATATTTAAGAGTTCATGATAATTAATGTTCAACTTTAATTCTCAGTTGATTAATCCATCCACAATTCATGAAACACAACACATGCAACTGAGGTACAAGAAGTATTGACATCCAAAAGTCTTTGAAATCATTTAAAAATCACATCGACAGGTAAAAAAAAAAGCCTCAGGTCAAATATTCATTTATCACAAATTAACTGTTTGACAAACACTTCCTGCTCCGAAGTCCCGATCTGAAAACTTCGACCAAAGAATGTAAAAAATAACTCTATTTCTCTAATAACTCTACAACTCTATGAAAGACTCAGATCACGTATCTAAAAATAAATCGCTATAGTAAAAGATAAATAATAAGAGGAGTGAAGTTTCCTACCGTTCTGCTGTGTTTGGTCCTCACGCGCGTCTGACGCTCTGCGGCGCGTGTCCGCCGCTCATACGCGCGTTTACAGCGCTAAATTAATCATCTTTGCTAATTATTATACATTTACTTCATTGTCAGCTTCAGGTACTTCATTTATTATTGTTCAATGAACTGTTTGAAACAAAAAAAAAGGTTGTATTTCAGTAATAATTCAAAATTATCAAAATAAAATATATAAAATAATGGTTTATATTTTAATATCCTTTAAAATATAATTTATTTTTGTGATGTGCAACTGTATTTTCAGCATCATTCCTCCAGTCTTCAGTGTCACATGATCTTTAGAAATCATGAAAATATGATGATTTATTATTAGAACTATTAACAGTTGTGCTATCAAATATTATTTTGGAATCTGCGATATTTTTTAAGGATTCTGCGATGTATATTTTTTTTTTTAAAGAACAGAGTTTATTCAAAATATAAATCTCTTCTAACAATATTAATCTTTGATATCACTTCTTATCAATTTAACACATCCTGAATAAAAGATTCTAAAATCTAATAAAGAATACAATTTCTTATAAAACAGAAAGGATAAAAATGTACTGACCCCAAACTATTGAACTGTATTGAATTTTGTTAGAAAAGTCTTCTATTTTTAATAAATTATCTTCTTTTTAACTTTTCATTGATCAAAGAATCCTGAAAGAAGTATCACAGTTTCAGCAGCACAACTCTGATAATAAATCATCATATTATTCTGATTTCTGAAGATCATGTGACACATGATCAATAATAAAGATGTTAAATACTCATCTGAGGAGAAAACTATGTTGCATCATAATGAAAGGATGTGTGACGTACACTTTTCTGTAAACTGAGCCAAAGATTTTTTCACTGATTAAGGGTATAGAGTAAGAATATTTACTGTATTGCGCAAGTCAGTTCATACTTTGATATATTTTTATATGCAATATAACCTTTTATTTTCATAATAATTAAGAGTTCATGAAAATTAATGTTTAACTTTATTTCTATTTTTTATTAATCCATCCACAATTCATAAAACACAACACATGCAACTGAGGTACAAGAAGTATTGACATCCTAAAGTCATTGAAATCATTTAACAATCACATTGACAGGTAAAAAAAAAAAAAGCCTCAGGTCAAATATTCATTTATCACAAATTAACTGTTTGACAAACACTTCCTGCTCGAAGTCCTGATCTGAATCAACGGAGTTGCGAACATGCTCCGAAGTGCCGATCTGAATCAACCGAGTTGCGAACAGGCTCCGAAGTGCAGATCTGAATCAACCGAGTTGCGAACAGGCTCCGAAGTGCCGATCTGAATCAACCGAGTCGCGAACATGCTCCAAAGTGCCGATGTGAATCAACCTAGCCGCGAACATGCTCCGAAGTGCCGATCTGAATCAACAGAGTAGCGAACATGCTCCGAAGTCCCTATCTGAAAACTTCAACCAAAGAATGTAAAAAATAACTCTATTTCTCTAATAACTCTTCAACTCTATGAAAGACTCAGATCACGTATCTAAAAATAAATCGCTATAGTAAAAGAGAAATAATAAGAGAGGTGAAGTTTCCTACCGTTCTGCTGTGTTTGGTCCTCACACGCGTCTGACGCCCGCGGCGCGTGTCCGCCGCTCACACGCGCGTTTACAGCACTAAATTAATCATCTTTGCTAATTATTATACATTTACCTCATTGTCAGCTTCAGGTACTTCATTTATTATTGTTCAATGAACTGTTTGAAACAAAAAAAAGGTTTTATTTCAGTAATAATTCAAAATTATCAAAATAAAATATATAAAATAATGGTTTATATTTTAATATCCTTTAAAATATAATTTATTTCTGTGATGTGCAGCGGTATTTTCAGCATCATTCCTCCAGTCTTCAGTGTCACATGATCCTTAGAAATCATGAAAATATGATGATTTATTATTAGAACTATTAACAGTTGTGCTATCAAATATTATTTTGGAATCTGCGATACTTTTTTAAGGATTCTGCGATGTATAATTGTTTTTTTTAAAGAACAGCGTTTATTCCAAATATAAATCTCTTATAACAATATTAATCTTTGATATCACTTCTTATCAATTTAACACATCCTGAATAAAAGATTCAAAAATCTAATAAAGAATACAATTTCTTATAAAAAAGAAAGGATAAAAATGTACTGACCCCAAACTATTGAACTGTATTGAATATTGTTAGAAAAGTCTTCTATTTTTAATAAATGCTCTTCTTTTTAACTTTTAATTGATCAAAGAATCCTGAAAGAAGTATCACAGTTTCAGCAGCACAACTCTGATAATAAATCATCATATTATTCTGATTTCTGAAGATCATGTGAAACATGATCAATAATAAAGATGTTAAATACTCATCTGAGGAGAAAACTATGTTGCATCATAATGAAAGGATGCGTGACGTACACTTTTCTGTAAACTGAGCCAAAGATTTTTTCACTGATTTAGGGTATAGAGTAAGAATATTTACTTGTAACAGGTGTTTAAAGAATTTAACAAATAATTAAATGAATTGCTGTTGGTGCAAATAGGTTTATCAGAAGATTTTAAGAGTCGTAAAAGAGGCAGCGGGTTGTAGTGAGAAACAACAGACAACACAAGTTAGATGCAAACTGGTATGTAATTAGATTTCCAGTGAGAATTATAATCAGGTTAAATACAATATCAGGCAATGATACAAATCTCAAGCATGAAAATCCCTTCGAGAGTGCACTCTTCTTTTACCCCAGAAAACAGAAAAGTATTGTACAGACTGGTAAATTAAATGTCAAAAAAAAGAAATAAAATAAAATAAACAAAAATATTTAATAAAGGAGTGGTGTCTTTTTTTCTCTTTTAGAACACCTTTCTCAAAATATATCACATATCAATTTCAATCAACTTATGGCTATGGGTAACCATACACCATCAAGAGTGTTCAATGCTATTCAAAGCATGGATCAGTTTCCTGTCAATCCCTGTATTTGTCAATCTCAAAAAAAAAGTATTCAATAGTCTCTAATAGGAATTGTCTTACTTAAAGCAAGACTGGAGAATGAAAGAAAGGATATTGTCCTCTTCTTTATGAATTGTAGTCTTTTCCTTTCTGTAGCAGATTCGGGTGGCTCGCCATCAAACGTGAATTTCACAGGATATCGCAGAAGATCACAATCCAGAACCAAGGGAAAAAAAATAGAAATACAAGGAAGAAGAAAAGAAAAAAAAAGGGACAAAAAAAAACCTGGCCTGATTACAGACCAGAGCATTCATTTAGTGATTTCAAAAATAATTTCACATCAAAGATCGAAACAATCAAAATAAACAATTAAACACACAAATATGTGTTTCAAGACATCATATATTACACTAATTTACCTCTAGAACAATCCTATCTGTCTTCCTCACACAGGCGCATGTGACCAATAATGGCGCCGGTGAACTGAAATGGAGGAATAACCACGCGGTTCACTATGACCACACTTATACTCATTTAGAGTGAAATAGTACAATTAAACGATAGAACATATCAATATTAATTTTTCACAAGAACTTTTAATCCTATATTAATCATTTACCTCTATATTTAGCGTCTTTTGCTTTCACCCAAGCACGCGTCGGCCAGCAATGGCGTTGGTGAACGATGAATACCCACACGATTCACTATAAGCCTGGAGTGAAATGTGACTCAACAACATTCACTCGGCTTCTCCATACGCTGCTTGGTATTAAATTTATCAAATTAAAGGTTTTCTACTTTTCTTCAATTATACACTTCTAGTATTGATCGCAGAGATCGACTCGCGTCTTCTCTCCTCTATGCTCAGCTTTCTTCTCGTTACGCAGGCGCGTCCAACCACACACACACAGCGCGTGATGACGGAGCTCGCTCATTGGTCAATCACCAATCAAATAGTAATAACTTAAAACGTCAACTGTTTGAGTTAAATCTTTTTTTTTCTTTTTATAATACATCACTTTTCAACTTTTATTAAGGGAAAATCATATAACTAAATTGTCTAAATAAAATAATTAACTTCATTTAACCTGTGTTACATACTGCATTGGCAAGTTAGTTCATACTTAGATATAATTTTATATGCAATATTACCTTTTCTTTTCATCATCATATTTAAGAGTTCATGATAATTAATGTTCACCTTTATTTCTCAGTTGATTAATCCATCCACAATTCATAAAACACAACACATGCAACTGAGGTACAAGAAGTATTGACATCCAAAAGTCATTGAAATCATTTAAAAATCACATCGACAGGTTAAAAAAAAAGCCTCAGGTCAAATATTCATTTATCACAAATTAACTGTTTGACAAACACTTCCTGCTCCGAAGTGCCGATCTGAATCAACCGAATCGCGAACAGGCTCCGAAGTGCCGATCTGAAAACTTCGACCAAAGAATGTAAAAAATAACTCTATTTCTCTAATAACTCTACAACTCTATGAAAGACTCAGATCACGTATCTAAAAATAAATCGCTATAGTAAAAGAGAAATAATAAGAGGAGTGGAGTTTCCTACCTTTCTGCTGTGTTTGGTCCTCACGCGCGTCTGACGCTCTGTGGCGCTTGTCCGCCGCTCACACGCGCGTTTACAGCGCTAAATTAATCATCTTTGCTAATTATTATACATTTACTTAATTGTCAGCTTCAGGTACTTCATTTATTATTGTTCAATGAACAGTTTGAAACAAAAAAAAGGTTGTATTTCAGTAATAATTCAAAATTATCAAAATAAAATATATAAAATAATGGTTTATATTTGAATATCCTTTAAAATATAATTTATTTCTGTGATGTGCAGCTGTATTTTCAGCATCATTCCTCCAGTCTTCAGTGTCACATGATCTTTAGAAATCATGAAAATATGATGATTTATTATTAGAACTATTAACAGTTGTGCTATCAAATATTATTTTGGAATCTGCGATACTTTTTTAAGGATTCTGCGATGTATCATTTTTTTTTAAAGAACAGAGTTTATTCAAAATATAAAACAATATTAATCTTTGATATCACTTCTTATCAATTTAACACATCCTGAATAAAAGATTCTAAAATCTAATAAAGAATACAATTTCTTATAAAAAAGAAAGGATAAAAATGTACTGACCCCAAACTATTGAACTGTAGTGAATATTGTTAGAAAATATTTATATTTTAAATAAATGCTCTTCCTTTTAACTTTTCATTCATCAAAGTATCCTGAAAGAAGTATCACAGTTTCAGCAGCACAACTCTGATAATAAATCATCATATTATTCTGATTTCTGAAGATCATGTGACACTGAAGACTGGAGGAATGATGCTGAAAATCTCAGAAATAAAATAGATTTTAATGTATATAAAAATAAAAATAATGTTGTTTTACTTCATAATATTATTTCAGTTTTTTCCTGTATTTTTTATCAAATAAATGCAATGTTTTGATTTGTAAACTCCAGTAAGAAAAAAAAAAAAAACATAAAAAATAATTCTGATCCCAAACTCTGACCGGTGTGTGTGTACAGCACTTACACACTAATCCCCACAATAATAAAGATGTTAAACACTCATCTTAGGAGAAAACTATGTTGCATCATAATGAAAGGATGTGTGATGTACACTTTTTTGTAATCTAAGCCAAACATTTTTTCACTGATTTAGGGTAGCGTTAGAATATTTACTGTATTGCGCAAGTTAGTTTATACTTAGATATAATTTTATATGCAATATTACCTTTTATTTTCATCATATTTAAGAGTTCATAAAAATTAATGTTCAACTTTATTTCTATTTTTTATTAATCCATCCACAATTCATAAAACACAACACATGCAACTGAGGTACAAGAAGTATTGACATCCAAAAGTCATTGAAATCATTTAACAATCACATTGACAGGTAAAAAAAAAAAAAAAAAAATCCTCGGGTCAAATATTCATTTATCACAAATTAACTGTTTGACAAACACTTCCTGCTCCGAAGTCCTGATCTGAATCAACAGAGTTGCTAACATGCTCTGAAGTGCCGATCTGAATCAACCGAGTCGCGAACATGCTCCAAAGTGCCGATCTGAATCAACCGAGCCGCGAACATTCTCCGAAGTGCCGATCTGAATCAAGTGAGTCGCGAACATGCTCCGAAGTGCCGATCTGAATCAAGTGAGTCGCGAACATTCTCCGAAGTGCCGATCTGAATCAAGTGAGTCGCGAACAGGCTCCGAAGTGCCGATCTGAATCAACCGAGTCGTGAACATGCTCCGAAGTGCCGATCTGAATCAACCGAGTATCGAACATGCTCCGAAGTGCCGATCTGAATCAACCGAGTCGCGAACATGCTCCGAAGTCCCGATCTGAAAACTTCGACCAAAGAATGTAAAAAATAACTCTATTTCTCTAATAACTCTACAACTCTATGAAAGACTCAGATCACGTATCAAAAAATAAATCGCTATAGTAAAAGAGAAATAATAAGAGGAGTGAAGTTTCCTACCCTTCTGCTGTGTTTGGTCCACATGCGTGTCTGACGCTCTGTGGCGCGTGTCCGCGCTCACACGCCCATTTACAGCACTAAATTAATCATCTTTGCTAATTATTATACATTTACTTCATTGTCAGCTTCAGGTACTTCATTTATTATTGTTCAATGAACTGTTTGAAACAAAAAAAGGTTTTATTTCAGTAATAATTCAAAATTATCAAAATAAAATATATAAAATAATGGTTTATATTTTAATATCCTTTAAAATATAATTTATTTATGTGATGTGCAGCTGTATTTTCAGCATCATTCCTCCAGTCTTCAGTGTCACATGATCTTTATAAATCATGAAAATATGATGATTTATTATTAGAACTATTAACAGTTGTGCTATCAAATATTATTTTGGAATCTGCCATACTTTTTTAAGGATTCTGCGATGTATGATTTTTTTTTTTAAAGAACAGCGTTTATTCAAAATATAAATCTCTTATAACAATATTAATCTTTGATATCACTTCTTATCAATTTAACACATCCTGAATAAAAGATTCTAAAATCTAATAAAGAATACAATTTCTTATAAAAAAGAAAGGATAAAAATGTACTGACCCCAAACTATTGAACTGTATTGAATATTGTTAGAAAAGTCTTCTATTTTAAATAAATGCTCTTCTTTTTAACTTTTAATTGATCAAAGAATCCTGAAAGAAGTATCACAGTTTCAGCAGCACAACTCTGATAATAAATCATCATATTATTCTGATTTCTGAAGATCATGTGAAACATGATCAATAATAAAGATGTTAAATACTCATCTGAGGAGAAAACTGTGTTGCATCATAATGAAAGGATGCGTGACGTATACTTTTCTGTAAACTGAGCCAACGATTTTTTCACTGATTTAGGGTATCGAGTAAGAATATTTACTGTATTGCGCAAGTTAGTTCATACTTAGATATAATTTTATATGCAATATAACCTTTTATTTTCATCATATTTAAGAGTTCATGAAAATTAATGTTCAACTTTATTTCTATTTTTTATTAATCCATCCACAATTCATAAAACACAACACATGCAACTGAGGTACAAGAAGTATTGACATCCTAAAGTCATTGAAATCATTTAACAATCACATTGACAGGTAAAAAAAAGCCTCAGGTCAAATATTAATTTATCACAAATTAACTGTTTGATAAACACTTCCTGCTCCGAAGTCCCGATCTGAATCAACGGAGTCGCGAACAGGCCCCGAAGTGCCGATCTGAATCAACCGAATCGCGAACAGGCTCCGAAGTGCCGATCTGAAAACTTCGACCAAAGAATGTAAAAAATAACTCTATTTCTCTAATAACTCTACAACTCTATGAAAGACTCAGATCACGTATCTAAAAATAAATCGCTATAGTAAAAGAGAAATAATAAGAGGAGTGAAGTTTCCTACCCTTCTGCTGTGTTTGGTCCACATGCGTGTCTGACGCTCTGTGGCGCGTGTCCGCGCTCACACGCCCATTTACAGCACTAAATTAATAATCTTTGATAATTATTATACATTTACTTCATTGTCAGCTTCAGGTACTTCATTTATTATTGTTCAATGAACAGTTTGAAACAAAAAAAGGTTTTATTTCAGTAATAATTCAAAATTATCAAAATAAAATATATAAAATAATGGTTTATATTTTAATATCCTTTAAAATATAATTTATTTCTGTGATGTGCAGCGGTATTTTCAGCATCATTCCTCCAGTCTTCAGTGTCACATGATCTTTATAAATCATGAAAATATGATGATTTATTATTAGAACTATTAACAGTTGTGCTATCAAATATTATTTTGGAATCTGCCATACTTTTTTAAGGATTCTGCGATGTATAATTTTTTTTTTTTAAAGAACAGCGTTTATTCAAAATATAAATCTCTTATAACAATATTAATCTTTGATATCACTTATCAATTTAACACATCCTGAATAAAAGATTCTAAAATCTAATAAAGAATACAATTTCTTATAAAAAAGAAAGGATAAAAATGTACTGACCCCAAACTATTGAACTGTAGTGAATATTGTTAGAAAAGTCTTCTATTTTAAATAAATGCTCTTCTTTTTAACTTTTAATTGATCAAAGAATCCTGAAAGAAGTATCACAGTTTCAGCAGCACAACTCTGATAATAAATCATCATATTATTCTGATTTCTGAAGATCATGTGAAACATGATCAATAATAAAGATGTTAAATACTCATCTGAGGAGAAAACTATGTTGCATCATAATGAAAGGATGCGTGACGTATACTTTTCTGTAAACTGAGCCAAAGATTTTTTCACTGATTTAGGGTATCGAGTAAGAATATTTACTGTATTGCGCAAGTTAGTTCATACTTAGATATAATTTTATATGCAATATAACCTTTTATTTTCATCATATTTAAGAGTTCATGAAAATTAATGTTCAACTTTATTTCTATTTTTTATTAATCCATCCACAATTCATAAAACACAACACATGCAACTGAGGTACAAGAAGTATTGACATCCTAAAGTCATTGAAATCATTTAACAATCACATTGACAGGTAAAAAAAAAAAGCCTCAGGTCAAATATTCATTTATCACAAATTAACTGTTTGACAAACACTTCCTGCTCGAAGTCCTGATCTGAATCAACGGAGTTGCGAACATGCTCCGAAGTGCCGATCTGAATCAACCGAATCGCGAACAGGTTCCGAAGTGCCGATCTGAATCAACCGAGTCGCGAACATGCTCCGAAGTGCCGATCTGAATCAAGCGAGTCGCGAACAGGCTCCGAAGTGCCGATCTGAATCAACCGAGTCGCGAACATACTCCGAAGTGCCGATCTGAATCAACCGAGTCGCGAACATGCTCCGAAGTGCCGATCTGAATCAACCGAGTCGCGAACATGCTCCGAAGTGCCGATCTGAATCAACCAAGTCGCGAACATGCTCCGAAGTCCCTATCTGAAAACTTCGACCAAAGAATGTAAAAAAATAACTCTATTTCTCTAATAACTCTACAACTCTATGAAAGACTCAGATCACGTATCTAAAAATAAATCGTTATAGTAAAAGAGAAATAATAAGAGAGGTGAAGTTTCCTACCGTTCTGCTGTGTTTGGTCCTCACACGAGTCTGACGCCCACGGCGCGTGTCCACCGCTCACACGCCCGTTTACAGCACTAAATTAATCATCTTTGATAATTATTATACATTTACCTCATTGTCAGCTTCAGGTACTTCATTTATTATTGTTCAATGAACTGTTTGAAACAAAAAAACGTTTTATTTCAGTAATAATTCAAAATTATCAAAATAAAATATATAAAATAATGGTTTATATTTTAATATCCTTTAAAATATAATTTATTTCTGTGATGTGCAGCTGTATTTTCAGCATCATTCCTCCAGTCTTCAGTGTCACATGATCCTTAGAAATCATGAAAATATGATGATTTATTATTAGAACTATTAACAGTTGTGCTATCAAATATTATTTTGGAATCTGCGATACTTTTTTAAGGATTCTGCTATGTATAATTGTTTTTTTTTAAAGAACAGCGTTTATTCAAAATATAAATCTCTTATAACAATATTAATCTTTGATATCACTTCTTATCAATTTAACACATCCTGAATAAAAGATTCTAAAATCTAATAAAGAATACAATTTCTTATAAAAAAGAAAGGATAAAAATGTACTGACACCAAACTATTGAACTGTAGTGAATATTGTTAGAAAAGTCTTCTATTTTAAATAAATGCTCTTCTTTTTAACTTTTAATTGATCAAAGAATCCTGAAAGAAGTATCACAGTTTCAGCAGCACAACTCTGATAATAAATCATCATATTATTCTGATTTCTGAAGATCATGTGAAACATGATCAATAATAAAGATGTTAAATACTCATCTGAGGAGAAAACTATGTTGCATCATAATGAAAGGATGTGTGACGTACACTTTTCTGTAAACTGAGCCAAAGATTTTTTCACTGATTTAGGGTATAGAGTAAGAATATTTACTGTATTGCGCAAGTTAGTTCATACTTAGATATAATTTTATATGCAATATAACCTTTTATTTTCATCATATTTAAGAGTTCATGAAAATTAATGTTCAACTTTATTTCTATTTTTTATTAATCCATCCACAATTCATAAAACACAACACATGCAACTGAGGTACAAGAAGTATTGACATCCTAAAGTCATTGAAATCATTTAACAATCACATTGACAGGTAAAAAAAAAAAGCCTCAGGTCAAATATTCATTTATCACAAATTAACTGTTTGACAAACACTTCCTGCTCGAAGTCCTGATCTGAATCAACGGAGTTGCGAACATGCTCCGAAGTGCCGATCTGAATCAACCGAATCGCGAACAGGTTCCGAAGTGCCGATCTGAATCAACCGAGTCGCGAACATGCTCCGAAGTGCCGATCTGAATCAACCGAGTCGCGAACATGCTCCGAAGTGCCGATCTGAATCAACCGAGTCGCGAACATGCTCCAAAGTGCCGATCTGAATCAAGCGAGTCGCGAACATTCTCCGAAGTGCCGATCTGAATCAAGCGAGTCGCGAGAGTCGCGAACATGCGCCGAAGTGCCGATCTGAATCAAGCGAGTCGCGAACAGGCTCCGAAGTGCCGATCTGAATCAACCGAGTCGCGAACAGGCTCCGAAGTGCCAATCTGAATCAAGCAAGTCGCGAACAGGCTCCGAAGTGCCGATCTGAATCAAGCGAGTCGCGAGCAGGCTCCGAAGTGCCGATCTGAATCAAGCGAGTCGCGAACATGCTCCGAAGTGCCGATCTGAATCAAGCGAGTCGCGAACAGGCTCCGAAGTGCCGATCTGAATCAAGCGAGTCGCGAACAGGCTCCGAAGTGCCGATCTGAATCAACCGAGTCGCGAACAGGCCCCGAAGTGCCGATCTGAATCAACCGAGTCGCGAACATGCTCCGAAGTGCCGATCTGAATCAACCGAGTTGCGAACATGCTCCGAAGTCCCTATCTGAAAACTTCGACCAAAGAATGTAAAAAATAACTCTATTTCTCTAATAACTCTACAACTCTATGAAAGACTCAGATCACGTATCTAAAAATAAATCGCTATAGTAAAAGACCCAGCCGGCACATGACCGACCTTCAAAGTTGAAATATGGTTGAAATAAGGTCAGTTGTGGTTTCAACGTTGAAACAACGTTGATTCAACGTTTAAAGCTGAATGGTTGAAAAACATCCAGCACATGACCAACTTTCAATGTTGAAATATGGTTGAAATAAGGTCAGTTGTGGTTTCAACGTTGAAACAACGTTGATTCAACGTTTAAAGATGAACTGTTGAAAAACTTCCAGCACATGACCAACTTTCAACGTTGAAATATGGTTGAAATAAGGTCAGTTGTTTTCAGAATGAATCAGAATGAGCTTAATAGTAATGTTTTTTAATGAAACAACGTTAAAAATGTTTAATGCTAAATGGTAGAAAAAGGTTAACAAGCTTTTAAATGATTTATATTAAATTATTTAAATTAATTACTATTTTAATAGCATTTAAAAATATTTTAGTCATGATACCTATTCTAAAATCTAAAGGTATATGTTAAATATTATCATCATTAACAACAATAAAACTATAGATTTCGCTGCTTTATCACACTGAAACAACTCCCATTGGTAGTTTTATTTTATTACTTCTATCATGATTGGTTAATCTGGCTGTCATTCAGGAAACTGGACAATGAATCGGTTCGCGCTTTTCTACATTTAAAAATATGACCGTTATTGTCGTCTTTCTGTGAGTGAGGCGGCTAACTGTGAGCTGCTGCTCGTTATAACTGACTGCTCGGTCGGTCCCGAATTATTTCATATTTGCCTGTACATTTTTTATTTATTTTGAGCGAATTTGAGTCGTGACATGTCAATGGAGAACAAAAACTGTGAACACAAGAAGGGTCAGGTGTTCTGCGAGGTCCTGAAAACATCCTGTCAAAATGAGGTAAGAAAATCGCTAACTTTATCTTTATTATCTTTTGAAAATAGTAAAGTATTACCAGAGTTTACAAATGGGTAGTTTAAAGGACATGTAACCTGCAGATAAATAAATACCCGTGTGTCTATTTTTGCATTGCTTTATCACAGATGATCAAGTTAGATGCTCACCTAATGTGTTACTAGTGAGTTATGTGTTAATGTCTGTCTTTTAGAGATTTTCCCATTTTTTCCTGATATGAATCCCATGCATTAGGTGTGTTATATATGTTTGTATTCTAAAACTGCCTCATTTTTTAACTGTAGACCTGTAGCTGAATAGTTTGGCCTACTACGCTGGAGAAATGTAATGTTGGTCATTATGGTGCAACTTAATATTTAATGACAAATATTTTCTGAAGTGGTACTTGGTATAAAATGTTTGAGAACCAGTGGTTTAAAGAAATGGTATAATATGAAATCCTGCTTTTTAAGAACTTTTCAGTAAACCATTTCTTCTTTCCCTTTGTAGAGTCATCAAGGATCCAGCTTGTTCTTGAATCATTGGTAAGAAATTGTTCTTCTGCTACATTGCACTGTCACTTCTGCTAGAGATGCTTTGACCTTTTGTGATAGGTTTTGATTGTGCTTAGTTTAATAAAAATGTACTGAATTTACTACACTGTATTACTAGTGTTTTGATTAAAACAGTGTAACTGGGGGCTCTGAAAACACTGCTTGTGAATAATTTAATATTGTACATTTTCATCTGAATACATTAAATAAGTGTTTAATGAATAGTGTTGTCCACTTTGTTTCCAACCTCACTGTTACTGAACTGTAAAGTGAAAATATTGTGTGATTTATTTTGCATTCAGTTTTCAGTTAAATATATTTCACAATATCAAAGTTATTGTGAAACGTTGTGAACATGCCTAAACTCACTGGTTAAATCTTATGTGCCCTCCAGAAGTTTGCACTCTGCAAGTGAACGACGCCTTGTGGTGCAATCCCAAAGAGGTTCAAAATCACTCTCACGGACCTTTTCCTGGACCGTGTCCAGCTGGTGGAATGACCTCCCAATCTCAATCCGAACTGAGTCTTTACTCATTTTCAAGAAACATCTTAAGACTCATCTTTTTCACCAGAACAGAGGAGTGAAGTTTCCTACCTTTCTGCTGTGTTTGGTCCTCACGCGCGTCTGACGCTCTGTGGCGCTTGTCCGCCGCTCACGCGCGTTTACAGCACTAAATTAATCATCTTTGCTAATTATTATACATTTACTTAATTGTCAGCTTCAGGTACTTCATTTATTATTGTTCAATGAACAGTTTGAAACAAAAAAAGGTTTTATTTCAGTAATAATTCAAAATTATCAAAATAAAATATATAAAATAATGGTTTATATTTGAATATCCTTTAAAATATAATTTATTTCTGTGATGTGCAGCTGTATTTTCAGCATCATTCATCCAGTCTTCAGTGTCACATGATCTTTAGAAATCATGAAAATATGATGATTTATTATTAGAACTATTAACAGTTGTGCTATCAAATATTATTTTGGAATCTGCGATACTTTTTTAAGGATTCTGCGATGTATAATTTTTTTTTAAAGAACAGAGTTTATTCAAAATATAAAACAATATTAATCTTTGATATCACTTCTTATCAATTTAACACATCCTGAATAAAAGATTCTAAAATCTAATAAAGAATACAATTTCTTATAAAAAAGAAAGGATAAAAATGTACTGACCCCAAACTATTGAACTGTAGTGAATATTGTTAGAAAATATTTATATTTTAAATAAATGCTCTTCCTTTTAACTTTTCATTCATCAAAGTATCCTGAAAGAAGTATCACAGTTTCAGCACCACAACTCTGAGCACCCGATTCGAACGTTATCACTCGATTGAATGGGGCGTTATCAGCGGTTATCAGCCCATAGAAATGGGCCAGGAGGGGCCTCCTGTACCTACTAGTAGGCTCAGAAGGCCGTGATCATCCATCCAAATGGTTGATCACCCACAAATATACAAGAGAAGACTCCAGATCCAATCCCAGAATTCCTGCTCACCGGTAATCGGAAGTCTACTGGACGAATGCGGGAACGTTGCGATATTTCCTGCTTAATATTTTCAGGTAAGACTATTAAAATTATAAAACTGAGCATTTAAACTGTAATGGAAAACAATACATACACTCGTATTGCGTGTCATGATTGTTGACATGAGATAACCGTATTGCGATGTGTCTGCAAACGTTATCGCTAGACAATATTACGTTATTAGCCTGTCGTTACGTTAACGTTGCATGCTTTATTATGTGAGCATTAATGTTGCTAATATGAGTTTGTATTTACGCCTGAAGCTAATGGGGGAATTAAGTTTCGAGTTAAACTGTCAAAATTACTTTTTACACTCTACCTCACTGAAGCCGGATCATTGGACTAATGTAACCCATATTGACTTGAGAGAAATATTAAACACAAGACGTATTTTACGGCTGTTTGGAAACCTTGGGATCTTGACTAGAGTGTAAAATAAAGTTCTGTGGGTTTGGATCTATCTATCTGTCTGTCTGTCTGTCTGTCTGTCTCTTTCTCTCTATACTAGCTAGCTAGCTGTGTTTATATTTATATAATTTATCTAATATATATATATATATATATATATATATATATATATATATATTTAGCTGTCTGTCTGTGTCTATCTGTCTGTCTCTCTCTTCTCTCTCACTCTCTCTAAAGCTTGCTAGCTGTGTATGTATATATCTATCTATCTATCTTGAACTTGAACTTGAACTTGAAAAATAAAACCCAAAGGTCTGTCTGTCTGCCTGCCTGTGTTACATTAATGTCTCTTTAACTAACTTTTTTGTCTCCCTTTACAGCATACATCTCCAGCTGGTTGCAAGGACTTCTGTGGCAAGTTTGTTTTATTACTTCTGTCAGAAAGACCATAGGAACGGAAATTAAGAAACCGTTTCTGACGGACTGATATTGTAGTTGTTACTTCCAGTAGACTGATGCAATAGCCAGCTCCAGACGTGCGATCTCCTTTATTGTTCAATGTTGTGCGTTCATGCAAACAAATGTGAGTAATCATGTAAATATTTAATTAACACTTTGTAGTTATAATTGTGAATGTCTGGCGATCTGTGGAATGTTTTAGAGATGTGTAATGACGATCGCGATTTGACCGCAAATAGGCGCTAATTTCCATAAGACGCGTTAGTCTGATCACATTGAACACACCTGTTGTTGTATTTCATGCTGCGTCATGCCTGTATTGGAGTTTACATATATAATATTAATATATTATCTGATAGTTAAATATTCGTTTGTGATGAGTGAATTAATCAGTTATTGATATTTTGTGAGTTAATTTGCAGTGAATATATACAGATGTTGTATTCATATTGTATTCTCTTGATCTGTTTAACAGACCACACACAACGCAATAACCTATGTCAAATACTGCCATTTGATCCATCACATCTTCAGATGATGTTGTAAGGGATATCACTGCTTACCTGAAAGTACTATTAAAGAAAAGCTTGAAAGGATTCACATCGACCATGCCTGATTCTCTAACCGGAATCAATGTACATATTTGTCCGCCAGTAGAACTGAGAATTTAACAAGGTTGACAGAGGTGGTAATCTGCAACAAATTGGTCCTTCGAGCCGGAGACTGGCAACAGCAAACAATATGGACACTGCAGCTAGTGATACAGCGGAGCCTGTGGTCAGACCCAAGAGACAAAGTAAACCACCTTCACATCTGAGTGACTATGAGGTTGGCTACATACCTCCAGTGGACCCTCCTCCAATCTCTTCTTCTCGCTGTCACAGCCAACATAAGAGCCAATCGAGGAAAACTTCCCACAGTAAAGCCAGCTCTCATTCCAGATCCAGTGGTCATTCCATTCTCTCTGGTGTGCAAGCTACTTCTGCACTCACAAGCAGTCAGGCAGCCATGGTGGATGAGAGAATCAAGCAGAGGCAGTATGACAACTTACGTCAGCAGATAGAGGAGGACACGTTGGCAGAAATAGAATATCAGAGGCTGCAAACACAAGCTAAAGAGGCTCAACGTGTTCAGGAAGAGGCTCTCATGGCAAAGGAAGCACTAACTAACCAATTAGAACGACAACGTAAGCTAAAAAAGGCAGAGACTGACCTAGAAGTGGCCAAACTGGTGAATTCTTTGCTCAGCCAAGACTTGAGTGTGGATGATGCAGGTTCTGAAGGATCCCCAGACACAACTGTGCCACCACCACAGTCACTTCATGCCAGCCCAGTCCAGTCTCATGTATCTCCGCAATCTCCCAGCCCTGTATTGTCCATGATGCAAGCCACACAGACTGTCTCAGAGGCACAGAGCACATCAAGGGGACCATGCATAGTTCAGTCACTCAAAACCCCTCCATTGACATTACAAGCAACTATGCCATTACTGGTTCCAGCTTACACCGCACATCCATTGTCCGCATGTACAGTCACTCAAACCCAAGGAAGATCACAAGTAGCACATTATGAGGAGAATATGTCACATGTCTTGCAGCAGCCAAGCCCAGTCTCAATACCACTACCTCCATTCAACCCTGTGCAACAAGCAGCGACTCAGCTTGCGACACCATACACAGGTAGTGTTCTGATATCACAGACTAGACCTCCTGTTGCACCCATTGCATCAACCTCACATGTGAATACTCCATTACAAAGGCAATCAGCCCCTCTTATGAGTCAGAATCAGCCTATTCCAACCACTCATCATAGAGCACCTCTCTTATCTAACACACCTATCTGCCCTCAACCATATTCACCTCTACCTGTTCCTCAAGCTGGTTACATACCTCAACCCGGGACAGAACTTCTGATGGCAGCAGCCTATGGCATTCCTCGCCCCACACTACCAGTGTTTGAGAGTGGCACTGAAAGTGACTTTGCCTTGTTGAAGTTGGCCTTAGATAATCTCTTAAGTCACCATACTCACATCAGCGAGCAGTACAAATATCAAGTGTTGCTGAGTCACCTGAAATTTGCTAGTGCCCAACAACTGGCTAAAGCATATATGCACCACCCACAGCCATACACCACAGCCTTGCAAGCTTTGCAGGAGAAGTATGGCCAGCCCCGGCAGCTTGTGCAATCTGAGTTAGGTGCAATCATGAGTACACCACCCCTTAAAATGGGTGATTCCAATGCATTTGACTCATTCGCCTTATCTGTCCAGTCCCTAGTAGGCATGCTGAGAACACTGGAAGGTCAAAACGGTTATGAGCTCATGTGTGGTTCTCACGTAGACCGCCTTCTGAGTAAACTGCCACCAGCTTACCGAGACAGCTTCGTAGAATACTGCCTGAGTCATGGAATTCTACAAACTGGTACAGACAGAACCTATACTCTCCCCGACTTAGCATCCTGGTTACAAACGAAGTCACAAGCTAAACGTATCTCAAGCCGAGCAGCCGCTGTATTTCAGTTCGACACTACAAAGTTATCTGGGAAGAGTAAATACACTCCATATCATCGAGAGCGTTCAACACCAATACTTCTGACATCAGAGAAATCTGTCAAGCCTTTTGCACCGGCACAGGTAAAAGTCATTTCCAAGCCAAAGCCCTATTGTCCTCATTGCGACAACCAAGATCACTGTGATAAATTCAAAAGGCTGACCACTGCACAGATCATCACCTGGATCGCAGAGGGCAAACGCTGTTGGAAGTGTGGTCGGAATCATTCAGCTGACTCCTGTAACCTCAAGCGACCGTGTAAAATCTGCAAAGAGCTTCACCTTACCGTGCTGCATGACTCAATTAATGACACTTCCAGAGCAGTGCTTATGGTAAGCCTACCATCGACACAGATCTATCTAGATAGACCCAACCGCTCACAGAAAGTCATGCTTAAAGTAGTCAGAGTCCTCTTGCACAATGGTGGCCGAACAATGGAAGCTTACGCTGTCTTAGATGACGGCTCTGAAAGAACTATCGTCCTTCCCCAAGTGGTTCAACAGCTCAGGCTAAATGGAGCTCCAGAAGTTCTTCCCTTGCAGACAATCCACCAAAGCCATACCAAACTTGATGGGTCCACAGTAACCTTTGAGGTGTCTTCTCTCACCAAACCTACTGAGAGGTATGTGATTCGAAACGCATTTACTGCCTCTGGTTTAAGCCTTGCTGAACATACTTACCCTGTGGCAGCACTCCAGAAAGCATATCGCCACTTAAGAGGTCTACCCTTACAGCCAGTTGACAACGTCAAACCCTTACTCCTCATAGGGTCTGATATGCCACACCTCCTGATGCCAGTTCAGCCAGTGCGAAGAGGAGCAGAGAGCAGCCCCATTGCCATATGTACCAAGCTTGGTTGGGTACTGCAAGGCCCAATGTGTCCAATTCAGCCCCCTAAAGGTCTGCAACAATGTTTGCATATTATGACAGCCCCAACACGTGACGAGCTGTATCAGCATGTTGAGCGCTTGTGGCAAGTTGACACTGTTCCATACAATGAAAAGGTCATAACAAGATCGAAACAAGACCAACAGTGCTATAACCTTTTGCAGACTGCCACTGTCAGAGTGAACGTGGATGGTGTCCTGCGGTATGCTACTCCACTGCTGAGGCGCACTCCTATCACTTTGCTTAACGCAGGGATGGAGTCTGTGCTCCCCAGCTTAAGAAACATTGAGAGAAAACTGGCCAAGAATCCTGAGCAAGCACAAGTTTACTGTTCTGAGATTCAAAAGCTTGAATCAGCAGGTTACATTGCTAAGATAGCACCAGATGAGGTAGACAAGTCCACAGAGTCGTGGTTCATTCCCCACCACATAGTGCACCACAATGGAAAGGATCGAATAGTCTACAACTGTTCCTTCCAGTACCATGGTCAGAGCTTGAATGAACAACTCCTTCCAGGGCCAACACTTGGGCCATCTCTGTTGGGCGTGATCTTGAGGTTCCGGCAACATGCAGTTGCAGTGAGCGGGGACATAAAAGGCATGTTCCACCAAGTACGTTTATTACCTGTTGACAAATCGGTACTGCGATTCATCTGGAGGAACATGAACCAGGAAGCTCACCCAGACATTTACGAGTGGCAAGTACTTCCCTTCGGTACGACCTGCAGCCCATGCTGCGCCACTTATGCTCTTCAGTATCATGCCCGAGAATACCGACATACCATGGCTGGATTAGTTGACATTGTGGAGACCTCATTCTATGTGGATAACTGCCTCCACAGTACCCCCGATCAAGGTGAGGCCACGGCCATAATAGATGGATTGCGTCAGTCCTTGCTACAGGGAGGCTTTGAAATCCGACAATGGGCATCCAATGTGCCATCCATTCTCCGGCACCTCCCATCGGAAGCCAGATCAGCTAGTAGTGAGTGCTGGTTGTCTCAGAGTAGCACTGACCTGCAAGAACTTACACTCGGCTTACAATGGAATTGCCTCGACGACACCCTTGGGTATAGAAACCGTGTAGCAGAACCTACTCAGCCCACTATGAGGAACCTGTATAAGACTTTGGCAAGCCAATATGACCCCTTGGGGTTCATCCTTCCCTTCACCACGAGGGCAAAGACTCTGATCCAGGATCTCTGGAGACACAACCTAAGCTGGGATGACCCTATTGAACCCTTACATCTGCGTGAGAAATGGTCCACATGGATTGCAGAGCTTTCCAGTATCACCAAACTACAATTCCCTCGACCTTATGCTCCTGGCAAGTCCGACACTCCGTCCACCGTCAGAGAGTTACATGTCTTTTGCGATGCCTCGGAGAGGGTATATGGATCTGTCGCCTACCTTCAGGTCACCGACGAGAGTGATGAAGTCCATGTCACCTTTGTCCTTGCTCGATCGAGAGTGGCCCCTAGGAAATGTCTATCTATGCCCCGCCTGGAGTTGTGCGCGGCGCTCTCTGGAGCTCAGATGGCCAAAGTCATACAGACTGAACTTACCATTCCCATACACCAAGTCACATACTGGACCGATTCAACCACGGTGCTGCATTGGTTAAAATCAGAATCTTGCCGATACAAAGTCTTTGTGGGGTCCAGAGTAGCCGAGATCCAGACACTGACAGATGTTTCCAGATGGCGGTATGTTGACTCTGCTAGAAATCCCGCTGACCACATCACCAGGGGTCTTACTTTAGCGGAACTAGCTTGCCCCCACCAATGGAGATCCGGTCCTTCCTTCCTGACTCAACCACAGAATAAGTGGCCAGCATTACCCAGTACAGGATCTGAACCAGACCTGAGTGAGATGAAAAGATCATCCTTTGTTGGAGCAATCACAGTTGTTCCCAGTCCAGTGCCTTTAGATATCAGTCAATTCAGAACCTGGAAGGAGCTACTTCAAGCAACTGTGGAGTCCTGTGATGGGGCGGCCAACTCTGACAACTCTTCTGAAGCCTCAAGGTATATACAGGCAGAGAAGCACCTGTTAGCACAGGCACAGCTTGATTCATTTCCAGAAGAATTTGAAAGCTGGACAATTCATCTCGACGGACAGCCGATTGAGGTCTCTCGCTCCAGAATATGACAAAGATACTGGTCTTATCAGAGTGGGAGGACGACTTCGTCGTATTGAAACCCTGCCTCCTGATGTCATTCACCCTATTGTTCTAGACCCTCAACATCAGGTCACAAAGTTGCTCATCCAAGACATAGATCAACAGCTCAATCATCCTGGTGCAGAACGAGTACTAGCGGAGCTACGCCGTCGATATTGGGTGCTTAGAGGCCGTGAAGCTGTGCGCAGACACCAACATTTCTGTCAGGATTGCCAATTTTGGCGCTCCAAGCCACAGAACCCAAAGATGGCTGACCTTCCACCATGCAGGCTACGTCTGTTCAAGCCACCATTCTTCTCCACTGGCGTAGACTGCTTCGGGCCCTTTCAGGTGAAGATAGGTCGACGTCAAGAAAAGAGATGGGGGATCTTATATAAGTGCTTGACAACCAGATGTTTACATCTTGATCTCCTTGAACACCTAGACACAGACGCTTTTCTCCTGTCATTACGACGCTTTATAGCCCGCAGAGGGAAGCCCTTTGAGATATTATGTGACAACGGCACCAACTTCACTGGAGGTGATCATGAGTTAAGAGAATCCTTTAGTCAAATGACACCTGAACTTCAGACACAACTGGCTAAACAGCAGATCCAGTTTCGCCATATCCCACCTAGCGCCCCTCACTTTGGCGGTACATGGGAGCGAGAGGTGAAGTCAGTTAAGACTGCTTTACGAGTCATTTTACGGGAACAATCCGTGCCTGAATCTGTGCTGCAAACATTACTAGTGGAAGTAGAGGGCATACTCAATTCCAAGCCACTTGGCTATGTTTCGTCGGACATTGCAGACCCAGACCCTGTGACCCCGAACATGTTACTCATGGGACGCCGTGATGCCTCCTTACCACAAGTCCTTTATGACTCCAACGAGCTCTTGGGCAAACGCAGGTGGCGACATAGCCAGGTATTGGCTGATCAGTTCTGGACTGCTTTCATACGCAGCTATCTACCAGAACTACAGGGTAGACAGAAATGGACATCGGATGGCAAAGGGTTGGCAGTAGGACAAGTGGTGCTCCTAATTGACCATCAACTCCCACGAGCACTATGGCCTGTGGGTACCGTGACAGAGACCTATGCAGGAGCAGACAAGAGGATTCGGACAGCTAAAGTCAAAGTCAAGGACAAAACATATCTGCGTCCTGTTGTGAAACTGATTCCACTTCCTCCAAAGAGGGATGGGGATAAAGACACTTTGGATGGCCTTTCTTAAGGGCTACAATTAGCCTGCGGGTAATTGGGGGCGGCAATGTCAGAAAGACCATAGGAACGGAAATTAAGAAACCGTTTCTGACGGACTGATATTGTAGTTGTTACTTCCAGTAGACTGATGCAATAGCCAGCTCCAGACGTGCGATCTCCTTTATTGTTCAATGTTGTGCGTTCATGCAAACAAATGTGAGTAATCATGTAAATATTTAATTAACACTTTGTAGTTATAATTGTGAATGTCTGGCGATCTGTGGAATGTTTTAGAGATGTGTAATGACGATCGCGATTTGACCGCAAATAGGCGCTAATTTCCATAAGACGCGTTAGTCTGATCACATTGAACACACCTGTTGTTGTATTTCATGCTGCGTCATGCCTGTATTGGAGTTTACATATATAATATTAATATATTATCTGATAGTTAAATATTCGTTTGTGATGAGTGAATTAATCAGTTATTGATATTTTGTGAGTTAATTTGCAGTGAATATATACAGATGTTGTATTCATATTGTATTCTCTTGATCTGTTTAACAGACCACACACAACGCAATAACCTATGTCAAATACTGCCATTTGATCCATCACATCTTCAGATGATGTTGTAAGGGATATCACTGCTTACCTGAAAGTACTATTAAAGAAAAGCTTGAAAGGATTCACATCGACCATGCCTGATTCTCTAACCGGAATCAATGTACATATTTGTCCGCCAGTAGAACTGAGAATTTAACAAGGTTGACAGAGGTGGTAATCTGCAACAACTTCCATGCTCTATGTCTTTGTTGAACTATCCAAAATTTGATTTTGGGCTGTTTAGAATTTATTGTTCACAAATCTGTCTTGTGCAAGTTTCTCTCTGTCTGTGTTTTAGGTTGAAGATGGCCCAGAGAGGTTAGCCTTACAGTTGCTGATCTAGAAGCATTAGGCAAGAGTGTCTGAGAACTATGGTATGATCTGCAACACTGTCTTTTTTTTTATTACTGATTTATTACTGACTATCTATTTCTTTCTTTGTTGTTATTCACCAAGAGAGAACTCCCATTAATGGGAATCAAAAGGAAACCCTGAAATCATGTTTTAAGGATGGAATGACACGAGTTGGTTCAGAATTAATACCAAGAGCTGCATCAGCTACTGGTTTGGACACCAGTGTCGTAGAAATAAGGTTTACTTTTGTGCCACACTAACAAACATCATGTCAAATAAATAAATCATTCTGCTGCACTGCTTGTATAAATGATGTGTTTTGTTAACATTCGGTTTAATTGGTGTAATACCCTTTTGCTATTTTTTTGTTTTTCAGAACTGGATAGGTAATTACAAAAGATCACAAATGACTAATGCTTCGTCTGAGCCCCGGTCATCAAAGGCCAAAGTTCACATTAGAGAGCTGTCGGATTACAATCTTTTTTATAGGGACATATTCAAAAACAAAGGTGAGAAACAAAATTTAAAGACTTAAAAAGTTTAAAAGTTTTATTTTTTTATACTAAATTGTTTCTTTTCATACATGGTGGCCTTGTTGACATAAGGTTTATGAGGGTCATGAAATGTCATGAAACAGATTTTTCATGATAGTATTTGGGAAGTAATTCACTCACACAAATTGCATTCATCAGTTTGAGAATGCTGAGTGTATTGAAAAGAATCATCAGGTCATCTACTTTACATGTTATCTTGTTTTTACAGAGTTGTTACAGATCAATGGTTTTCAAAACCCAAGTACTGATTGTCGTTGTATGAATTTACTTTAAAAAGGAGATGCTGACTAATGCGTTACGTTTTCTGTGCATCTATTTTTTCTTCAGGCACAATGAATGATATTAAGGGCAGGTGCGCCACATTGGGGGAAGATGCAAAGCAGAAATAAATTCAAGAGGCAGCAGCACTGAGGGCACATGGGCAGGCGCAGGACCTAAACCCTGAGGTGAGGGATGCCCGAATTAAAATGCACTTAAAGAAGCTGAAGTTAGGGGTTCATTTGCTAAGCATTAGTGGTATTCTTAAAGTATTAGATGGAAGGATGATCAACAGCAATTGTGGTGTGTGCAAGACATTGTGTTAGACAACCGGATTGTTTATCTCTTTTATTATAATTTCAAATGAGTTTGTTACAAAAAAATATTCCAGCTGATTTTTGTTTACAAGGCTATCAACATCAAATATTCTCACATTGAAGAAATTGTCAAAGACTCATACCACCATATCAAACTTGAAGCAGCTGAAGAAAAAAGTGGTCATGAGGTTTGTTAAATTAAAATGTAGTTACCCCTCTGTTTCAGGTTTGATTTACATCCATTTCTGAAACGAAAAACCCAGAGTTTTCCTAAAGATCTGAGATGAATTGATGTGCAATACCCACATATTCCTTTGGCAACAGTTAAAAATGAACAAGCTGCCTTTGAGATGTTGCTTTAAATATAGTGATGAGTATGATTTAAACTAACTGGCTTGACTTTCAAAATATTTGTGTTTTTTCTTTGGTAGATGGAGGCAATTTGTGCTGTGTCTGCCGCGTCCATTTTGATGATAAGAAGAAGAATGCAAGAAAGAAGTGGCATTCATGGTCTCAGTGCACAGTGTGCCAATCATGGTCACACACAGCATGTGGCTTTAAAAAGAACATGTGCCTTCACTGCAAATGTGAAGACACCATGCTAACACCCTGAAGATGTATCTTGTTCCTTGTTTGGGTTGTTTTTACTGTGTTGACGGCCCCCAACCCATCCATACAAACACACACACACAATACATACATATGCTGCAAATTTATTGTAATGACCACACTTCACACGTATTATTGTTGTTTGTTGGCACCATCAATGTGTTCTCCTTTATACAGGACTTATGTGGGGACCAATAAAGTTATATTGTACTGAATTGAGTCTACATATCAATTTAACACATCCTGAATAAAAGATTTTAAAATCTAATAAAGAATACAATTTCTTATAAAAAAGAAAGGATAAAAATGTACTGACCCCAAACTATTGAACTGTATTGAATATTGTTAGAAAAGTCTTCTATTTTTAATAAATGCTCTTCTTTTTAACTTTTCATTGATCAAAGAATCCTGAAAGAAGTATCACAGTTTCAGCAGCACAACTCTGATAATAAATCATCATATTATTCTGATTTCTGAAGATCATGTGACACATGATCAATAATAAAGATGTTAAATACTCATCTGAGGAGAAAACTATGTTGCATCATAATGAAAGGATGTGTGACGTACACTTTTCTGTAAACTGAGCCAAAGATTTTTTCACTGATTTAGGGTTTAGAGTAAGAATATTTACTGTATTGCGCAAGTTAGTTCATACTTAGATATAATTTTATATGCAATATAACCTATTATTTTCATCATATTTAAGAGTTCATGAAAATTAATGTTCAACTTTATTTCTATTTTTTATTAATCCATCCACAATTCATAAAACACAACACATGCAACTGAGGTACAAGAAGTATTGACATCCTAACGTCATTGAAATCATTTAACAATCACATTGACAGGTAAAAAAAAAAAAAGCCTCAGGTCAAATATTCATTTATCACAAATTAACTGTTTGACAAACACTTCCTGCTCGAAGTCCTGATCTGAATCAATGGAGTTGCGAACATGCTCCGAAGTGCCGATCTGAATCAACCTAATCGCGAACAGGTTCCGAAGTGCCGATCTGAATCAACCGAGTCGCGAACATGCTCCAAAGTGCCGATCTGAATCAACCGAGCCGCGAACATTCTCCGAAGTGCCGATCTGAATCAAGTGAGTCGCGAACAGGCTCCGAAGTGCCGATCTGAATCAACCGAGCCAAGAACATTCTCCGAAGTGCCGATCTGAATCAAGTGAGTCGTGAACAGGCTCCGAAGTGCCGATCTGAATCAACCGAGTCGTGAACATGCTCCGAAGTGCCGATCTGAATCAACCGAGTATCGAACATGCTCCGAAGTGCCGATCTGAATCAACCGAGTCGCGAACATGCTCCGAAGTGCCGATCCGAAAACTTCGACCAAAGAATGTAAAAAATAACTCTATTTCTCTAATAACTCTACAACTCTATGAAAGACTCAGATCACGTATCTAAAAATAAATCGCTACAGTAAAAGAGAAATAATAAGAGGAGTGAAGTTTCCTACCTTTCTGCTGTGTTTGGTCCTCACGCGCGTCTGACAGCACTAAATTAATAATCTTTGCTAATTATTATACATTTACTTAATTGTCAGCTTCAGGTACTTCATTTATTATTGTTCAATGAACAGTTTGAAACAAAAAAGGTTGTATTTCAGTAATAATTCAAAATTATCAAAATAAAATATATAAAATAATGGTTTATATTTTAATATCCTTTAAAATATAATTTATTTCTGTGATGTGCAGCTGTATTTTCAGCATCATTCCTCCAGTCTTCAGTGTCACATGATCTTTATAAATCATGAAAATATGATGATTTATTATTAGAACTATTAACAGTTGTGCTATCAAATATTATTTTGGAATCTGCCATACTTTTTTAAGGATTCTGCGATGTATGATTTTTTCTTTTTTTAAAGAACAGCGTTTATTCAAAATATAAATCTCTTATAACAATATTAATCTTTGATATCACTTCTTATCAATTTAACACATCCTGAATAAAAGATTCTAAAATCTAATAAAGAATACAATTTCTTATAAAAAAGAAAGGATAAAAATGTACTGACCCCAAACTATTGAACTGTATTGAATATTGTTAGAAAAGTCTTCTATTTTTAATAAATGCTCTTCTTCTTCTTCTTCACTTTTCATTGATCAAAGAATCCTGAAAGAAGTATCACAGTTTCAGCAGCACAACTCTGATAATAAATCATCATATTATTCTGATTTCTGAAGATCATGTGACACTGAAGACTGGAGGAATGATGCTGAAAATCTCAGAAATAAAATAGATTTTAATGTATATAAAAATAAAAATAATGTTGTTTTACTTCATAATATTATTTCAGTTTTTTCCTTTATTTTTCATCAAATAAATGCAGTTTTGATTTGTAAACTCCAGTAAAAAAAAAAAAAAAAAAACATAAAAAATCATTCTGATCCCAAACTCTGACCGGTGTGTGTGTACAGCACTTACACACTAATCCCCACAATAATAAAGATGTTAAATACTCATCTGAGGAGAAAACTATGTTGCATCATAATGAAAGGATGTGTGACGTACACTTTTTTGTAATCTAAGCCAAACATTTTTTCACTCATTTAGGGTAGAGTAAGAATATTTACTGTATTGCGCAAGTTAGTTTATACTTAGATATAATTTTATATGCAATATTACCTTTTATTTTCATCATATTTAAGAGTTCATGAAAATTAATGTTCAACTTTATTTCTATTTTTTATTAATCCATCCACAATTCATAAAACACAACACATGCAACTGAGGTACAAGAAGTATTGACATCCTAAAGTCATTGAAATCATTTAACAATCACATTGACAGGTAAAAAAAAAAAAAAAAAAAGCCTCGGGTCAAATATTCATTTATCACAAATTAACTGTTTGACAAACACTTCTGGCTCCGAAGTCCTGATCTGAATCAACGGAGTTGCTAACATGCTCCGAAGTGCCGATCTGAATCAACCGAGTCGCGAACAGGCCCCGAAGTGCCGATCTGAATCAACCGAGTCGCGAACATGCTCCGAAGTGCCGATCTGAATCAACCGAGTCGCGAACATGCTCCGAAGTGCCGATCTGAATCAACCGAGTTGCGAACATGCTCCGAAGTCCCTATCTGAAAACTTCGACCAAAGAATGTAAAAAATAACTCTATTTCTCTAATAACTCTACAACTCTATGAAAGACTCAGATCACGTATCTAAAAATAAATCGCTATAGTAAAAGAGAAATAATAAGAGGAGTGAAGTTTCCTACCGTTCTGCTGTGTTTGGTCCTCACGCGCGTCTGACGCTCTGCGGCGCGTGTCCGCCGCTCACACGCGCGTTTACAGCACTAAATTAATCATCTCTGCTAATTATTATACATTTACTTCATTGTCAGCTTCAGGTACTTCATTTATTATTGTTCAATGAACAGTTTGAAACAAAAAAAGGTTGTATTTCAGTAATAATTCAAAATTATCAAAATAAAATATATAAAATAATGGTTTATATTTGAATATCCTTTAAAATATATTTTATTTCTGTGATGTGCAGCTGTATTTTCAGCATCATTCCTCCAGTCTTCAGTGTCACATGATCTTTAGAAATCATGAAAATATGATGATTTATTATTAGAACTATTAACAGTTGTGCTATCAAATATTATTTTGGAATCTGCGATACTTTAAGGAATCTTCGATGTATAATTTTTTTTTTAAAGAACAGCGTTTATTCAAAACATAAATCTCTTCTAACAATATTAATTTTAAAAATGTCTTCTTATCAATTTAACACATTCTGAATAAAATATTCTAAAATCTAATAAAGAATACAATTTCTTATAAAAAAGAAAGGATAAAAATGTACTGACCCCAAACTATTGAACTGTAGTGAATATTATTAGAAAATATTTATATTTTAAATAAATGCTCTTCTTTTTAACTTTTCATTCATCAAAGAATCCTGAAAGAAGTAAAACAGTTTCAGCACCACAACTCTGATAATAAATCATTATATTATTCTGATTTCTGAAGATCATGTGACACTGAAGACTGGAGGAATGATGCTGAAAATCTCAGAAATAAAATAGATTTTAATGTATATAAAAATAAAAATAATGTTGTTTTACTTCATAATATTATTTCAGTTTTTTCCTGTATTTTTTATCAAATAAAAGCAGTTTTGATTTGTAAACTCCAGTAAAAAAAAAAAAAAAAACAAAAAAAAAAAACATAAAAAATCATTCTGATCCCAAACTCTGACCGGTGTGTGTGTAGAGCACTTACACACTAATCCCCACAATAATAAAGATGTTCAACACTCATCTTAGGAGAAAACTATGTTGCATCATAATGAAAGGATGTGTGACGTACACTTTTCTGTAAACTGAGCCAAAGATTTTTTCACTGATTTAGGGTATTGTCGTCACTTCCTGTTTGTTGTTGACGGCTGAACTGCGTTTGAGCTCCGTCACTATATTCTTTTCATTGACTATTTTTAACTTAAAAATCTATTTTATACACCATCGTTTCCGTTTATATAACGCGTGAATATATCCTCTATTGTATTCTACAACAAAAACAATTAGAGCGACTCGCTATCACTAGATTTATTTTGATCTCCCGGGTCCGCTATTAGCTTTTAGCCAGTTAGCATCAGCAAGCGTGGTTGCTGCTAACTGAGCTTACATTGCTAATACTCTATTCACACACATTACCACTGCTGTACTCACTGTTACTTGCTTTAATGGCGGATGAATGTCTCCACTCTGTGCAGCTCGAGCTCGAGGCCGTGGGGAAGCAGATTCGCGACCTGGAACGGAGGCAGGCCGAGCTGAGAGAGCGGAGAGCCGCGCTGGAATCATCCCGGGCTGACGCTCACAAGTCCGGGGTAAGTATACAGCGTGCTGTTAACAGTCCCACCACGTCTACTCCGTGTGTTTCTCTGCGCAGGCCCGGTGCACCCAGGACGCGATCTTCCCAGATGTCCTTCACTGCGACGCCGGGACACCACGGACCCTGGGTGCATCCACAGCGGAGGATGCGAGCCGGGTCCCGGGCGACGACATCTCCCCCTCCTGCCTTCGAGATCTCCATCCAGAACCGCTTCGCTCCCCTCCGCGAGACAGGACGCGACGCTGTGATCATCGGAGACTCCATCGTCCGACACGTAAGTGCTACGTTAGCCGAAGGTAAAGTGCACACTCATTGTTTGCCTGGTGCTCGTGTTCTCGATGTTTCTGCGCAGATACCCGCGATCCTGAAGGACGACGAGAGCCCGAGAGCGGTCGTGCTTCACGCCGGGGTTAACGACACCACGCTGCGGCAGACGGAGACGCTGAAGAGGGACTTCAGGAGCCTGATCAAGACGGTTCGCAGCGCGACGCCCGCGGCGACGATCGTCGTGTCAGGACCACTGCCCACGTATCGACGAGGACACGAAAGGTTCAGTAGACTTTTTGCTTTAAATGAATGGTTGTTGTCATGGTGTAAAGAACAGAAACTGCTATTTGTTAATAACTGGAATCTTTTCTGGGAGCGTCCTAGACTGTTTCGCGCTGATGGATTACACCCCAGCAGAGTCGGAGCGGAGCTTCTCTCTGACAACATCTCCAGGACACTTCGCTCCATGTGACTAGTAAGTCAATTCTCAAATAACCATTATGATGAGTTTTGTTCCACCCGCTTAAATGATAAAAGTACTTGTGCTGTAAAACCTATTAAGACTGTGTCTGTTCCCAGAATAGTGAGGTCAAAATATAAATATAAATATAATGTAGGATCTAGAAAAAATCTTATCGTAATTAAACCAGAAAAATGTAAAGTAAATGAACAAAAACAATTTTTAAAGTTTGGGCTCATAAATATTAGATCACTCACACCAAAAGCAGTTATTGTAAATGAAATGATCACAGATAATAGTTTTGATTTACTCTGCTTGACTGAAACCTGGCTAAAACCAAATGATTATTTTGGTCTAAATGAGTCTACTCCACCAAACTACTGTTATAAGCATGAGCCCCGTCAGACTGGTCGTGGCGGGGGTGTTGCAACAATATATAGTGATATTCTCAATGTTACCCAGAAACAGGATACAGGTTTAACTCTTTTGAAATACTAATGCTAAATGTTACTCTGTCAGACATGCAAAAGAAATCTAATGTATCTCTTGCTCTGGCTACTGTGTATAGACCACCAGGGCCGTATACAGAATTCCTAAAAGAATTTGCAGATTTCCTCTCAGACCTTCTAGTTACAGTTGATAAGGCGCTAATCATGGGAGATTTTAATATTCACGTTGATAATACAAATGATACATTAGGACTTGCGTTTACTGACCTAATAAACTCCTTTGGAGTCAAGCAAAATGTCACCGGGCCCACTCATCGTTTTAATCATACACTAGATTTAATTATATCGCATGGCATCGATCTTACTGCTATAGATGTTGTACCTCAAAGTGATGATATTACAGACCATTTCCTCGTATCGTGCATGCTGCGTATAACTGATATTAACTATATGTCGCAGCGTTACCGTCTGGGCAGAACTATTGTTCCAGCCACCAAAGACAGATTCGCAAATAACCTGCCTGATCTATCTCAATTGCTATTTGTACCCAAAAATACACATGAATTAGACAAAATTACTGACAACATGGGCACTATTTTCTCTAATACATTAGAAGCTGTTGCCCCAATCAAATTGAAAAAAGTTAGAGAAAAACGTACTGTACCATGGTATAACAGTAATACTCACTCTCTCAAGAAAGTAACTCGTAGTCTTGAACGCAAATGGAAAAAAACTAACTTAGAAGTTTTTAGAATTGCATGGAAAAACAGTATGTCCAGCTATAGACAGGCTCTAAAAACTGCTAGTGTCACGCTGCCAGTCTTTGTTTTCCTGGGTGTTCCCTAGTGAGCTCACTTCCCCTTAGGCACTTCACCATAGGCACGTTAATTCCGCTAGTCTGGTTGTGTCTTCACAGTAATTGCACTCCAATTAGAATCGCACAGGTGTTGACAATACTCTGTCATTAGTTTCCCTATATAGAGCTGTCTTTCTCTGTTGTCATCATGGAGTCCTTACCCTTTGTGTCTCATGCTCTCGTTCCCCGAGACTTCCTCTACCTTCTTGTTCTTCTGAGTTCCCCGTTTCATCCGGTTCCCTCTTTTGGTTTTTGTTTGTCTCTCATGACTGTTTATTTTGTATTTACCCTTCCGTTTAAATAAATCCCTTACCTGCACTTGGATCCACCCTCTCTTTGTGTTTCATCTAAACCCTACCGTGACAGAAGGACTCCATCATCAAGGATCCAGCGGTATGTCTGCTGCCATGTACTCATCAGCCAGCAAGCGTAATGGTTTTGAGGGCTCTCGCCTAGTGGTGTTCCGGGGGACCAGGGGAGGTCGCTCCGGAGCAAGCGGTCGAGAGGAGGTCCGGCAGCGATCGCCACTGTGGCCTCCCATCGATCCGAGATTCGGATGGGGGCGGCCATTTCCCCAAGAGTTCCCGAGGGGAGAGGGGAAATGCAGATCGGCTGAGCCAGCGCCGTGGTACCAGATGGCCGCCAGTCCTGTACAGCGGCACCAAATGGCCGCCAGCTCAGCGCCACAGCACAAGATGGCCACCAGCTCAGTCCCACAGCACAAGATTGCTGCCAACTCAGCCCCACAGCCCAAGGTGGCTGCCAGCCTAGCGCCACAGCCCAAGATGGCCGCCAGCCTAGCGCCACAGCCCAAGATGACCGCCAACCTAGCGACACAGCCCAGGATGGCCGCCAGCCTAGCGCCACAGCCCAAGATGGCCGCCAGCCTAGCGCCACAGCCCAGGATGGCTGCCAGCCCAGCACCACAGCACAAGATGGCCGACTCAACGCCACCGACTCTCCATCGTAGAGGGCGGAGGAGGAGACAGGCAGCTACTGTTCCTCAGGACCCGGAGAACGTTCCAGAGCGGGCCGCTGCCATCCATGAGGCCATTCCCGATGCGGTGCCCGCTGCTGTTTCGGAGGCGGTGGCTGAGGCTGTTCCCGATGCGGTGCCCGTTGCTGTTCTGGAGGCCGAGGCGGTGCCCGCTGCTGTTCCGGAGGCCGAGGCGGTGGCCGAGGCCGTTCCCGATGCGGTTCCCGTTGCTGGTCCGGAGGCCGAGGCCGTTCCCGATGCGATGCCCGCTACTGTTCCGGAGGCCGAGGCGGTGCCCGCTGCTGTTCCGGAGGCCGAGGCGGTGGCCGAGGCCGTTCCCGATGCGGTTCCCGTTGCTGTTCCGGAGGCCGGGGCGGTGGCCGAGGTCGTTCCCGATGCGGTGCCCGCTGCTGCTCCGGAGGCCGAGGCTGTTCCCGAGGCGGTGCCCGAGGCGGTGCCCGAGGCTGTTCCCGAGGCGGTGCTCGATGCAGTTCCCGAGGCGGTGCTCGATGCAGCTCCCGAGGCTGTTCCCGAGGAGGTACCCGATGCTGTTCCCGAGGCGGTGCCCGATGCTGTTCCCGAGGAGGTACCCGATGCTGTTCCCGAGGCGGTGCCCGATGCAGTTCCCGAGGCGGTGCCCGATGCAGTTCCCGAGGCGGTGCCCGATGCAGTTCCCGAGGCGGTGCCCGAGGCTGTTCCCGAGGAGGTGCTCGATGCAGTTCCCGAGGCGGTGCCCGAGGCTGTTCCCGAGGCGGTGCCCGATGCAGTTCCCGAGGCGGTGCCCGATGCAGTTCCCGAGGCGGTGCCCGATGCAGTTCCCGAGGCGGTGCCCGATGCAGTTCCCGAGGCGGTGCCCGATGCGGTTCCCGAGGCGGTGCCCGAGGCGGTGCCCGAGGCTGTTCCCGAGGCGGTGCTCGATGCAGTTCCCGAGGCGGTGCTCGATGCAGTTCCCGAGGCGGTGCCCGATGCTGTTCCCGAGGAGGTACCCGATGCTGTTCCCGAGGCGGTGCCCGATGCAGTTCCCGAGGCGGTGCCCGATGCAGTTCCCGAGGCGGTGCCCGATGCAGTTCCCGAGGCGGTGCCCGAGGCTGTTCCCGAGGAGGTGCTCGATGCAGTTCCCGAGGCGGTGCCCGAGGCTGTTCCCGAGGCGGTGCCCGATGCAGTTCCCGAGGCGGTGCCCGATGCAGTTCCCGAGGCGGTGCCCGATGCAGTTCCCGAGGCGGTGCCCGATGCAGTTCCCGAGGCGGTGCCCGATGCGGTTCCCGAGGCGGTGCCCGAGGCGGTGCCCGAGGCTGTTCCCGAGGCGGTGCTCGATGCAGTTCCCGAGGCGGTGCTCGATGCAGTTCCCGAGGCGGTGCCCGATGCTGTTCCCGAGGCGGTGCCCGATGCTGTTCCCGAGGCGGTGCCCGATGCTGTTCCCGAGGCGGTGCCCGAGGCTGTTCCCGAGGCGGTGCCCGATGCTGTTCCCGAGGCGGTGCCCGATGCTGTTCCCGAGGCGGTGCCCGATGCTGTTCCCGAGGCGGTGCCCGATGCTGTTCCCGAGGCGGTGCCCGATGCTGTTCCCGAGGCGGTGCCCGATGCAGTTCCCGAGGCGGTGCCCGATGCAGTTCCCGAGGCGGTGCCCGAGGCGGTGCCCGAGGCTGTTCCCGAGGCGGTGCCCGATACAGTTCCCGAGGCGGTGACCACAAGGCCGTGGTGGTCTTCTGCTCCGCCCTGGGGGACTCTGACGGTGACCACGAGGACGTGGTGGTCGTCCGCTCCACCCTGGGGGACTCGGGCGGTGACCACGAGGACGTGGTGGTCGTCCGCTCCGCCCTGGGGGACTCTGGCGGTGACCACGAGGACGTGGTGGTCGTCCGCTCCGCTCTGGGGGACTCTGGCGGTGACCATGAGGACGTGGTGGTCTTCTGCTCCGCCCTGGTGGACTCCGGCCTCGACCACAAAGACGTGGTGGTCTTCCGCTCCGCCCTGGAGGGCTCTGGCCTTGACCACACGGCTGTGGTGGTCATCTGCTCCGTCCTGGTGGACGCCTCAACATATCCTTCATGGACTTATGTTTTGTGTTTTTTGAGTTCTGTTTCTGTCTGTTCCTTTTAGTTTAGTCTGGCCCTCCTTCCCTCCCCCTGAGCCTCCACCTGTCCGCCTCCCTCCTGGACTCCTTGTTTTGTGTTGCACCTTTCCTTTTCTCCTGGTTGCTCCTGTCCCTGTTTTCTGTCCCTCCGTCCCTCCCCCTGGTCCGCCGCCGTTCCACCTCCCTCCTGCCTCTTTTTCTGTTGGGGTTTTCCTGGGTTTAGGTGGAGCATCTGGTAGCTGCTCCGTAGGGGAGGGGGTAATGTCACGCTGCCAGTCTTTGTTTTCCTGGGTGTTCCCTAGTGAGCTCACTTCCCCTTAGGCACTTCACCATAGGCACGTTAATTCCGCTAGTCTGGTTGTGTCTTCACAGTAATTGCACTCCAATTAGAATCGCACAGGTGTTGACAATACTCTGTCATTAGTTTCCCTATATAGAGCTGTCTTTCTCTGTTGTCATCATGGAGTCCTTACCCTTTGTGTCTCATGCTCTCGTTCCCCGAGACTTCCTCTACCTTCTTGTTCTTCTGAGTTCCCCGTTTCATCCGGTTCCCTCTTTTGGTTTTTGTTTGTCTCTCATGTCTTCGTGTCCTAGTTGGATTACCGTCTTCCGTGTTCGTGTGCTGGAGTGGATTAAGTGTTGTCGTCCTCGTGTCAGTGTTCCGGTCTGTTCCTGGTTTCAACCATTGACCACCTTCACCTGCACCGCCGACTTCACCACCCAGCTCTTCTCACGCCACCGTAGACCTTCCTTGCCATTGCCAACATCCTGGACTCTCTTTCTCAATAAACTACATCTGATCGCCTGCAATTGCTTCCTCCTCTTTTATCTGTCGTTACAGCTAGGGCAGAGCATATACACAAACTCATAGAAAATAACCAAAACAATCCAAGGTTTTTATTTAACACAGTGGCTAAGTTAACAAATTACCAGACGCCACCTGATTCAAATATTCCACCAACGTTAAATAGTAATGACTTTATGAATTTCTTCACTGATAAAATAGATAACATTAGAAATACAATAGCGAATGTAGATTCTACAGCATCTAACACTTCAGTTTCATCCATCGCACCCAAACATAAACTGCAGTGCTTTACAACCATAGGACAGGAGGAGCTAAATAAACTTATCACTGTATCTAAACCAACAACATGTTTATTAGATCCTGTACCCACTAAATTACTGAAAGAGCTGTTACCTGTAGCCGAAGAACCGCTTCTCAATATCATAAACTCGTCGTTATCTTTAGGACACGTCCCAAAACCATTCAAGCTGGCGGTTATCAAGCCTCTTATTAAGAAACCAAAACTAGATCCTAGTGTACTGGCAAATTATAGGCCTATTTCAAATCTTCCATTTATGTCTAAAATTTTAGAAAAAGTTGTGTCTGCTCAATTGAGCACCTTCCTGCATAAAAATGATCTGTATGAAGAATTTCAGTCAGGTTTTAGGCCCCACCATAGCACAGAAACTGCACTTGTTAAAATTACAAATGACCTGCTCCTTGCGTCAGACCAAGGCTGCATCTCATTTCTAGTCTTACTTGATCTTAGTGCTGCGTTCGACACCATAGATCATGACATACTCATAGATCGATTACAAACTATACAGGTATTCAAGGGCAGGCTCTAAGATGGTTTAGATCCTACCTGTCCGATCGCTACCATTTTGTTTACTTAAATGGGGAGTCATCTCATTTATCATCAGTAAAATATGGAGTGCCACAAGGATCCGTCCTAGGTCCCCTTCTATTTTCAATATACATGTTGCCCCTTGGTAATATTATTAGAAAATACGGAATTAGCTTCCACTGTTATGCTGATGATACTCAGCTATATATATCAACGAGACCAGATGAAACTTCCCAATTATCTAAGCTAACAGATTGTGTTAAAAATGTAAAAGATTGGATGACAAAGAATTTTCTCCAATTAAATTCGGATAAGACGGAGATATTAATTATTGGACCAAAAAACACTACACAGAATCTTGTAGATTACAATCTGCAACTAGACGGATGTACTGTTACTTCCTCTGCAGTCAGAAATCTGGGTGTTATATTAGACAGCAATTTGTCTTTTGAAAATCATATTTCCAATGTTACAAAAATTGCATTCTTCCATCTTAGAAACATTGCCAAGCTACGAAACATGTTATCTGTTTCTGATGCAGAAAAGCTAGTTCATGCATTCATGACCTCTAGACTGGACTATTGTAATGCACTTCTAGGTGGTTGTCCTGCTTCTTCAATAAACAAGCTACAGGTCGTCCAAAATGCAGCAGCTAGAGTCCTTACGAGGTCAAGAAAATATGATCATATTACCCCAATTTTACAGTCTCTGCACTGGCTACCTATTAAGTTCCGCATCAGTTACAAATTATCATTACTTACCTATAAGGCCCTAAATGGTTTAGCTCCAGCGTACCTAACTAGCCTTCTACCACGTTACAACCCATCACGCACCCTAAGGTCACAAAACGCTGGACTTTTGGTAGTTCCTAGGATAGCAAAGTCCACTAAAGGAGGTAGAGCCTTCTCACATTTGGCTCCCAAACTCTGGAATAGCCTTCCTGATAATGTTCGGGGTTCAGACACACTCTCTTTGTTTAAATCTAGATTAAAAACACATCTCTTTCACCAAGCATTCGAATAATGTATCTTTTTAATTGTGAGTGTAGTTGCATCTGATCAAAGGTGCATTTTTATTCATTAGCTTGGGTTAAACTAATTTTACTTTGTTGGATCAGCAGCTATGCTAATGATGTCTGTATTTTGTTTCTATGTGTTCTATGTTTTGCCACGGGATTCACATCCCGTGGTAACTAGGATTTACACAAGCTCCAGTCTGGATCCAGAACACCTGAGAAGAGATGATGCTGACCATCAGAGGACCTCAGATGATGCTAACCCTGAATGAACAAACAGAACTAACAATTATTCCTAAATGTGTGACTGAATCATATAATAACTTAATTAATAATATTGATAGTTCATCGTCTAGCTGACTACGTCTTGTATTATTATTATTTTTTAGTTTTTCTAAAATCCTGTCAAATGTGCACAAACTACTAGCTACTACTAAATATTGTAGAAACATAATTTTCTGTAAAGTTGCTTTGTAACGATTTGTTTTGTAAAAAGCGCTATACAAATAAACTTGAATTGTATAGAGTAAGAATATTTACTGTATTGCGCAAGTTAGTTCATACTTAGATATAATTTTATATGCAATATTACCTTTTATTTTCATCATATTTAAGAGTTCATAAAAATTAATGTTCAACTTTATTTCTATTTTTTATTAATCCATCCACAATTCATAAAACACAACACATGCAACTGAAGTACAAGAAGTATTGACATCCTAAAGTCATTGAAATCATTTAACAATCACATTGACAGGTAAAAAAAAAAAGCCTCAGGTCAAATATTCATTTATCACAAATTAACTGTTTGACAAACACTTCCTGCTCCGAAGTCCTGATCTGAATCAACGGAGTTGCGAACATGCTCCGAAGTGCCGATCTGAATCAACCGAGTTGCGAATAGGCTCCGAAGTGCCGATCTGAATCAACCGAGTCGCGAACATGCTCCGAAGTGCCTATCTGAATCAAGCGAGTCACGAACATGCTCCGAAGTGCCGATCTGAATCAACCGAGTCGCGAACATGCTCCGAAGTGCCGATCTGAATCAACCGAGTCGCGAACAGGCTCCGAAGTGCCGATCTGAATCAAGCGAGTCACGAACATGCTCTGAAGTGCCGATCTGAATCAAGCGAGTCGCGAACATGCTCCGAAGTGCCGATCTGAATCAACCGAGTCGCGAACAGGCTCCGAAGTGCCGATCTGAATCAAGCGAGTCACGAACATGCTCTGAAGTGCCGATCTGAATCAACCGAGTCGCGAACATGCTCCGAAGTCCCTATCTGAAAACTTCGACCAAAGAATGTAAAAAATAACTCTATTTCTCTAATAACTCTACAACTCTATGAAAGACTCAGATCACGTATCTAAAAATAAATCGCTATAGTAAAAGATAAATAATAAGAGGAGTGAAGTTTCCTACCTTTCTGCTGTGTTTGGTCCTCACGCGCGTCTGACGCTCTGCGGCGCGTGTCCGCCGCTCACACGCCCGTTTACAGCACTAAATTAATCATCTTTGCTAATTATTATACATTTACTTCATTGTCAGCTTCAGTTACTTCATTTATTATTGTTCAATTAACTGTTTGAAACAAAAAAAGGTTGTATTTCAGTAATAATTCAAAATTATCAAACTAAAATATATAAAATAATCGTTTATATTTTAATATCCTTTAAAATATAATTTATTTCTGTGATGTGCAGCTGTATTTTCAGCATCATTCCTCCAGTCTTCAGTGTCACATGATCCTTAGAAATCATGAAAATATGATGATCTATTATTAGAACTATTAACAGTTGTGCTATCAAATATTATTTTGGAATCTGCGATACTTTTTTAAGGATTCTGCGATGTATAATTTTTTTTTTAAAGAACAGCGTTTATTCAAAATATAAATCTCTTTTAACAATATTAATCTTTGATATCACTTCTTATCAATTTAACACATCCTGAATAAAAGATTGTAAAATCTAATAAAGAATACAATTTCTTATAAAAAAGAAAGGATAAAAATGTACTGACCCCAAACTATTGAACTGTAGTGAATATTGTTAGAAAAGTCTTCTATTTTAAATAAATGCTCTTCTTTTTAACTTTTAATTGATCAAAGAATCCTGAAAGAAGTATCACAGTTTCAGCAGCACAACTCTGATAATAAATCATCATATTATTCTGATTTCTGAAGATCATGTGAAACATGATCAATAATAAAGATGTTAAATACTCATCTGAGGAGAAAACTATGTTGCATCATAATGAAAGGATGTGTGACGTACACTTTTCTGTAAACTGAGCCAAAGATTTTTTCACTGATTTAGGGTTTAGAGTATGAATATTTACTGTATTGCGCAAGTTAGTTCATACTTAGATATAATTTTATATGCAATATAACCTTTTATTTTCATCATATTTAAGAGTTCATGAAAATTAATGTTCAACTTTATTTCTATTTTTTATTAATCCATCCACAATTCATAAAACACAACACATGCAACTGAGGTACAAGAAGTATTGACATCCTAAAGTCATTGAAATCATTTAACAATCACATTGACAGGTAAAAAAAAAAAAAAGCCTCAGGTCAAATATTCATTTATCACAAATTAACTGTTTGACAAACAAAATGGTTTAGCTCCAGCGTACCTAACTAGCCTTCTACCACGTTACAACCCATCACGCACCCTAAGGTCACAAAACGCTGGACTTTTGGTAGTTCCTAGGATAGCAAAGTCCACTAAAGGAGGTAGAGCCTTCTCACATTTGGCTCCCAAACTCTGGAATAGCCTTCCTGATAATGTTCGGGGTTCAGACACACTCTCTTTGTTTAAATCTAGATTAAAAACACATCTCTTTCACCAAGCATTCGAATAATGTATCTTTTTAATTGTGAGTGTAGTTGCATCTGATCAAAGGTGCATTTTTATTCATTAGCTTGGGTTAAACTAATTTTACTTTGTTGGATCAGCAGCTATGCTAATGATGTCTGTATTTTGTTTCTATGTGTTCTATGTTTTGCCACGGGATTCACATCCCGTGGTAACTAGGATTTACACAAGCTCCAGTCTGGATCCAGAACACCTGAGAAGAGATGATGCTGACCATCAGAGGACCTCAGATGATGCTAACCCTGAATGAACAAACAGAACTAACAATTATTCCTAAATGTGTGACTGAATCATATAATAACTTAATTAATAATATTGATAGTTCATCGTCTAGCTGACTACGTCTTGTATTATTATTATTTTTTAGTTTTTCTAAAATCCTGTCAAATGTGCACAAACTACTAGCTACTACTAAATATTGTAGAAACATAATTTTCTGTAAAGTTGCTTTGTAACGATTTGTTTTGTAAAAAGCGCTATACAAATAAACTTGAATTGTATAGAGTAAGAATATTTACTGTATTGCGCAAGTTAGTTCATACTTAGATATAATTTTATATGCAATATTACCTTTTATTTTCATCATATTTAAGAGTTCATAAAAATTAATGTTCAACTTTATTTCTATTTTTTATTAATCCATCCACAATTCATAAAACACAACACATGCAACTGAAGTACAAGAAGTATTGACATCCTAAAGTCATTGAAATCATTTAACAATCACATTGACAGGTAAAAAAAAAAAGCCTCAGGTCAAATATTCATTTATCACAAATTAACTGTTTGACAAACACTTCCTGCTCCGAAGTCCTGATCTGAATCAACGGAGTTGCGAACATGCTCCGAAGTGCCGATCTGAATCAACCGAGTTGCGAATAGGCTCCGAAGTGCCGATCTGAATCAACCGAGTCGCGAACATGCTCCGAAGTGCCTATCTGAATCAAGCGAGTCACGAACATGCTCCGAAGTGCCGATCTGAATCAACCGAGTCGCGAACATGCTCCGAAGTGCCGATCTGAATCAACCGAGTCGCGAACAGGCTCCGAAGTGCCGATCTGAATCAAGCGAGTCACGAACATGCTCTGAAGTGCCGATCTGAATCAAGCGAGTCGCGAACATGCTCCGAAGTGCCGATCTGAATCAACCGAGTCGCGAACAGGCTCCGAAGTGCCGATCTGAATCAAGCGAGTCACGAACATGCTCTGAAGTGCCGATCTGAATCAACCGAGTCGCGAACATGCTCCGAAGTCCCTATCTGAAAACTTCGACCAAAGAATGTAAAAAATAACTCTATTTCTCTAATAACTCTACAACTCTATGAAAGACTCAGATCACGTATCTAAAAATAAATCGCTATAGTAAAAGATAAATAATAAGAGGAGTGAAGTTTCCTACCTTTCTGCTGTGTTTGGTCCTCACGCGCGTCTGACGCTCTGCGGCGCGTGTCCGCCGCTCACACGCCCGTTTACAGCACTAAATTAATCATCTTTGCTAATTATTATACATTTACTTCATTGTCAGCTTCAGTTACTTCATTTATTATTGTTCAATTAACTGTTTGAAACAAAAAAAGGTTGTATTTCAGTAATAATTCAAAATTATCAAACTAAAATATATAAAATAATCGTTTATATTTTAATATCCTTTAAAATATAATTTATTTCTGTGATGTGCAGCTGTATTTTCAGCATCATTCCTCCAGTCTTCAGTGTCACATGATCCTTAGAAATCATGAAAATATGATGATCTATTATTAGAACTATTAACAGTTGTGCTATCAAATATTATTTTGGAATCTGCGATACTTTTTTAAGGATTCTGCGATGTATAATTTTTTTTTTAAAGAACAGCGTTTATTCAAAATATAAATCTCTTTTAACAATATTAATCTTTGATATCACTTCTTATCAATTTAACACATCCTGAATAAAAGATTGTAAAATCTAATAAAGAATACAATTTCTTATAAAAAAGAAAGGATAAAAATGTACTGACCCCAAACTATTGAACTGTAGTGAATATTGTTAGAAAAGTCTTCTATTTTAAATAAATGCTCTTCTTTTTAACTTTTCATTGGTCAAAGAATCCTGAAAGAAGTATCACAGTTTCAGCAGCACAACTCTGATAATAAATCATCATATTATTCTGATTTCTGAAGATCATGTGAAACATGATCAATAATAAAGATGTTAAATACTCATCTGAGGAGAAAACTATGTTGCATCATAATGAAAGGATGTGTGACGTACACTTTTCTGTAAACTGAGCCAAAGATTTTTTCACTGATTTAGGGTTTAGAGTATGAATATTTACTGTATTGCGCAAGTTAGTTCATACTTAGATATAATTTTATATGCAATATAACCTTTTATTTTCATCATATTTAAGAGTTCATGAAAATTAATGTTCAACTTTATTTCTATTTTTTATTAATCCATCCACAATTCATAAAACACAACACATGCAACTGAGGTACAAGAAGTATTGACATCCTAAAGTCATTGAAATCATTTAACAATCACATTGACAGGTAAAAAAAAAAAAAGCCTCAGGTCAAATATTCATTTATCACAAATTAACTGTTTGACAAACACTTCCTGCTCCGAAGTCCTGATCTGAATCAACGGAGTTGCGAACATTCTCCGAAGTCCCTATCTGAAAACTTCGACCAAAGAATGTAAAAAATAACTCTATTTCTCTAATAACTCTACAACTCTATGAAAGACTCAGATCACGTATCTAAAAATAAATCGCTATAGTAAAAGATAAATAATAAGAGGAGTGAAGTTTCCTACCTTTCTGCTGTGTTTGGTCCTCACGCGCGTCTGACGCTCTGCGGCGCGTGTCCGCCGCTCACACGCCCGTTTACAGCAATAAATTAATCATCTTTGCTAATTATTATACATTTACTTCATTTTCAGCTTCAGGTACTTCATTTATTATTGTTCAATTAACTGTTTGAAACAAAAAAAAAGGTTGTATTTCAGTAATAATTCAAAATTATCAAAATACATTTACATTTACATTTAATCATTTAGCAGACGCTTTTATCCAAAGCGACTTACAAATGAGAACAATAGAAAAATAAAATATATAAAATAATTTTTTATATTTTAATATCCTTTAAAATATAATTTATTTCTGTGATGTGCAGCTGTATTTTCAGCATCATTCCTCCAGTCTTCAGTGTCACATGATCCTTAGAAATCATGAAAATATGATGATCTTTTATTAGAACTATTAACAGTTGTGCTATCAAATATTATTTTGGAATCTGAGATACTTTAAGGATTCTGCGATGTATAATTTTTTTTTTTTAAAGAACAGCGTTTATTCAAAATATAAATCTCTTATAACAATATTAATCTTTGATATCACTTCTTATCAATTTAACACATCCTGAATAAAAGATTGTAAAATCTAATAAAGAATACAATTTCTTATAAAAAAGAAAGGATAAAAATGTACTGACCCCAAACTATTGAACTGTAGTGAATATTGTTAGAAAATATTTATATTTTAAATAAATGCTCTTCTTTTTAACTTTTTATTCAGTGGTTCATGTAGGTTGTCTACAAACCGGAAGGTTGGTGGTTCGATCCCTGGCTCCACCTGACTAAGTGTCGAGGTGTCCTTGAGCAAGACACCTAACCCCAGCTGCTCCCGATGAGCTGGATGGCACCTTTAATGGCACACACAGCAGTCGGTGTATGAATGAGTGTGTGAATGGGTATGAATGAGTGTCTTTAAATTACATTCTGTTACTTAACTAACCAATTTAAATGTTTAAAACGCTGTTTAATGTGAGGAGGAGAAAAAAAGAACACGGCCCCTTTAAGAAAAATGCATGTGCTGAATAGGGAAGAGAGAGAGAACGTGCTAATTGAGATGAAGAGACGAGAGGTGACGCTGACAGTGATCGGTTGAGTAAAGAAAAATAACTTTGACTTTATGATTGTAAAAGTAAATGTAATTTGTTCTGAGATGCTACATTGGCGAAATCTGAGATGGCGAGCCACCCGACAAACCACTGAGGAGAACAGAGACTGTTGTTATATATCAGCGACCTGTAAAGGAAAGCAAATTCACCTGGGTATTCTCCATCCTGGTAAGACTGTAAAGACTGCTATATTTTCCTTCCTGCAGACAGCAGTTGGACTGAGTGACTGACTGTCACCAGAATTGTGCGTACAGAATTGTGAAAGCAACTTTGAGAATTTTGTAACTTTTGTGCATTTTGTTATTTATTTATTCTTGAATGTTGAGTTTGGTTGTCTATCATTTGTGTTAGAACAAAGAAAAAGGTTACTTTGAAGCAGTCTAAGTAATACTGCATAGCAGAAACCACTGAATAAGAAAAGAACTGAACGAAGTGCCGATCTGAATCAACCGAGTCGCGAACATGCTCCGAAGTGCCTATCTGAATCAAGCGAGTCACGAACAGGCTCCGAAATGCCGATCTGAATCAACCGAGTCGCAAACAGGCTCCGAAGTGCCGATCTGAATCAACCGAGTCGCGAACAGGCTCCGAAGTGCCGATCTGAATCAACCGAGTCGCGAACAGGCTCCGAAATGCCGATCTGAATCAACCGAGTCGCAAACAGGCTCCGAAGTGCCGATCTGAATCAACCGAGTCGCGAACAGGCTCCGAAATGCCGATCTGAATCAACCGAGTCGCAAACAGGCTCCGAAGTGCCGATCTGAGTCAACCGAGTCGCGAACAGGCTCCGAAGTGCCGATCTGAATCAACCGAGTCGCGAACATGCTCCGAAGTGCCGATCTGAATCAACCGAGTCGCGAACAGGCTCCGAAATGCCGATCTGAATCAACCGAGTCGCAAACAGGCTCCGAAGTGCCGATCTGAATCAACCGAGTCGCGAACATGCTCCGAAGTGCCGATCTGAATCAACCGAGTCGCGAACAGGCTCCGAAGTCCCTATCTGAAAACTTCGACCAAAGAATGTAAAAAATAACTCTATTTCTCTAATAACTCTACAACTCTATGAAAGACTCAGATCACGTATCTAAAAATAAATCGCTATAGTAAAAGATAAATAATAAGAGGAGTGAAGTTTCCTACCGTTCTGCTGTGTTGGTCCTCACGCGCCTCTGACGCTCAGCAGCGCGTGTCCGCCGCTCACACGCGCGTTTACAGCGCTAAATTAATCATCTTTGCTAATTGTTATACATTTACTTCATTGTCAGCTTCAGGTTCTTCATTTATTATTGTTCAATGAACTGTTTGAAACAAAAAAGGTTGTATTTCAGTAATAATTCAAAATTATCAAAATAAAATATATAAAATAATATATATAAAATATATAATATATAAAATCTATATAAAATCTTCTTTTTAACCTTTATTCATCAAAGAATCCTGAAAAAAGTATCACAGATTCCAAAATAATATTAATCAGTAAAACTGTTGATAATTCTAATAATAAATCATCATATTATTCTGATTTCTGAAGATCATGTGACACTGAAGACTGGAGGAATGATGCTGAAAATACAGCTGCACATCACATGAATAAATTACACCTTCATGTATATTAAAATAGAAAAATGTTAATAATATTTCACAATATTACATGTTTTCCAGTATTTTTGATCAAATAAATTCTGTCTTGATGAGTAAAATAAATTACTGTAAATTTTTTTTTAAATCATTCTGATCTGTATATATATATATATATATATATATGTATATATATATATATATATATATATATATATATATATATATATATATATATATATATATATATATATATATATATATGTAATAATATGTAATATATATATATATATATATATATATATATATATATATATATATATATATATATATATAAAATATGTATATATATGTATCATATATATATGTATATGTATTAAAGTTGCCTATAGTATCCACTACCAGTCAACAGTTTTTGAACAGTAAGCTTGTTAATATTTTTAAAATAAGTCTCTTCTGTTCACCAAGCCTGCATTTATTTGATCCAAAGTAAAGCAAAACAGAAAATTGTGAAATATTTTTACTAAGCTATTTAAATTAACTCTTTTCTATTTGGATATAATTCAAAATGTAATTTATTGAGATTTCAAAGCTGAATTTTTAGTATCATTACTCCAGTCACACGATCCTTCGGAAATAATTCTGATATTCTGATTTGCTTCTCAAAAAAAAAAAAAAAACAGGTTTCTATGATCAATAGAAAGTTCAGAAGAACAGCATTTAATTTGAAATAGAAATCTTTTGAAAAAATAGTCCTTAAATATACGTGTTAATTTCTATAATTGTTTTCCAAAAAACAAAAATTATATATTGAATAAGCTTTTGAATGATATAGTGTATTATGTTGCAAAAGCTTTTTATTTCACATAAATGCTGATCTTTGGATCCTTATATTTATCAAAGAATACAGAATTTCTTTTTTTTTTAATGATGTTTTAAATATTGATAATCAGCAAATCAGCATATTATGATTTCTGAAGGATGTGACACTGAAGACAGGAGTAAAAATGCTGAAAATACAACTTTGATCGCACAAATAAATTACATTTTAAAATATATTCAAATAGGGAAAAAGTTATTTTAAATATACAAATATTTCACAATATTACTGTTTTTGCTGTACTTTGGATCAAATAAATGCAGGCTTGGTGAGCAGAAGAGACTTCTTTAAAAACAAAATATCTTACAGTTCAAAAACTGTTGATTGGTAGGCTATATAGATTACAGAAATGTTATATATATATATATATAATCTCTGTCCCCCTCACTTCTGAAATGATGGCTACGCCCCTGCTTCATATTGATTCAGTGTTTTATTTTTGTCGTTGTCATTTGTTAATTAAGTATAACAAATATTTATTTAGCTATTTATTGTAGGCCTATTTTATGTTTTTTATTTAGCCTATATTATATTTATATTATTGTTTTCTGTCCTGTTATGTTGTTTAGGCTATCTGTTCTGGACCGGGTTTCCCGATAACAATGTAGCCTAGCCTATCTTAGCTCTTAAAAGCGCGGAGAACAGGCTACTACTGTGTTCTACTTGAGTCGCTGTCCATTCGCAAAGTTCTGAACTTGGCTTTACTAACCTTATATGGAATCGTATTCTGAACGTTTAACCGAACAATCCTCATCTGTTGTGTTTTAGGAATCAAGACAGGTAAAAAAAAAAAAAAAAAAAAATATATATATATATATTAGGGGTGTAACGATACGCGTATTCGTATTGAACCGTTCGGTACGACGCTTTCGGTTCGGTACGCGGTACGCATTATGTATACCGAACGGTTCGTTGGAGTAATTAATTATATTTGAAAAAAAAAAAAAAGAGAGAGAGAAATATAATGATATGCGTTCAACAAGGTAGCCCAATAACCCAAACAACGTAACAGGCAACGCCCCTGACACTCCCGAAGAAGAAAAAACACCATCTTATATGTTTATGTTAGGCTACTCAGCAGGCGCTCGCTCACTCAGTACGCGCTGAAGGCTCGTTGCAAAATAGCCAATGCGTTTAACAGACTAGAAATGAGAAGATCCTCCAATAACCAACAGGTCTGGTGTTTGGGTGCACTTTGGATTCCCTTTAAGCTATAATGGTGATGGCAAGAGAGTGGTGGATAAATAAACAACGGTATGTCGCATCTGCAACATGACAGGGTACACCAGCGGGAATACAAAAAAAAAACAAAAAAAAACAGCGGGAATATCTGGGATATATGCGTCAGTACTATCTGGGAAAAGACGAAAAAAAGGAGAAACATGCACGCAGCAAACTATCCCTGCAGCATTTAGACACTATAGCTTACAGGGAATCCAACCCAAACACCAGATCTTATATTTCTGGTCTGTTAAATGCATTAGACATTTTGCAACGAGCCTTCAGCGCGTGCTGATTGAGCGAGCGCCTTAGGGGCCGTTCACATATCGTGCCTAAAAACGCATGGAAAACGCTAAGCGCTTCTTTCTCCTGAGGCGTCTGTCTTTGCTAAGCAACAATGATGTGCTCTCTCCATGAGACGCGGAAATTTCAGCGAAGGATAAATGGATTTGCAGCTCTAAAAATCGCTTGCAGTAGCTCTGCTACTGAATTTATTTCAAAATTGCAATCCATATACAACTATGATCAGCTGTTCCTTCATCTTGGCTGAGCTCTCAATGTTGTTACGGGAAAGGATGAAGCTGATTGGTTGGTTCTTGTCACATGACCCGCGGTGCGCTTGCGGCATTCTGAAAAGTTGAGATGTTTTTACATTTTGCTGTATCTAAAACGTATCGAACCGAACCGAACCGAACCGTGACATCAGTGTATCGTATCGAACCGAACCGTGAATTTTGTGAACCGTTACACCCCTAATATATATATATATATATATATATATATATACATCGCCTACTGATAAATATACATTCACTTAAACTGTATGAGAGACTTCATCATGGATGCTTTCATGTCTTTAACTGAACTGCAGCTCAAAGTCTTTCAAATATAGTGAATTAATTAACAAGCTTACTGTTCATTATATATATATATATATATATATATATATATATAATGACATTCTATATAGATAGATCATTGGAGCTAACTGACTCTTGCCGTATCCGGTCGGCAAAACAGCAAAATTCAGCGCTGTCTTCTGTTCCTCTTTTAGATAAAAACTCAAGTCTAAATCGTTCATTGTCATATAGATCTTTCAGATTTAGGTCTGGATTACCATGCTACTATGATGTTGCCATTGCCATTAGCTGGAATGCAGAGTAGCCTACGTGGCATGTTACTTTGCTTAATCTCGGAAACTCTTGATATCGCTTTTTCCACCACTGGATCTCTCGCTATTTCGGAATGGAATTACACGTTGCTGTCCATGGTTTCATTAGCATCCTCCCATTCCGCAAAGTCTATTTTATTTTATTTTAGTCTATTATAAATAAATGTTTATCTGTTTTTAGTAATTTTATTTTGCTAGATATTTGCATCTTGTGGGAGTCCCGCAAATAACTTTATTTTCCCGCAACCCGCACACAATAATATCATTCACCAATCAAATATTGTCCCGCGACGCACTCGGTTGCGCTGGGTCCCGCGGTACTCCCAGGTCTCTACTTGAGTGTCGAATGCACATCCACCAACGCCTAGAAAAAAATAGGCCCTTTTTGCCCTGCATCATCAGGCCCACTTTGGTCTTAATCCGGCCCTGAAGGCGGTGCATTGCCATTGAGACTTGATTGAGTTCACAATCGAGCGGACATTTCACTTGCTTGCTTCAGCGTCACATTTGTGTATGCTGTACTGCTGGAATTCGTGATTGGTTGACAGGAAAATCGGGCCTAAACTGTGTTTGGACTCTCTAATAGTGCGAAGTCTTATTTAGTTCTGTCTGTCATTTCCGAGCGGTTTCCCTGTGTTTGTTCCTTCCGTGTTTGACTTTGGATTGTGTATACCGACTTTGATTCTCTGCTGCCTGCCCCGACCTCTGCTTGTTTACTGTTGCTGATTCTGGATATCCCTGACATACCTGATGCTGTGCTCTGATTACTGCCTGTCTGAACATCCTCTTTATTAAACCTATGCGTATGTATCCGAACGTTTCTGACTCCATGTTACAGATTTCAATCAACACAAACAGAGAAAAGAGAGAAACACATGGTCACTCAGCAAAGACTCACACACACTGATCTTACTGTTTATATGAGGATTTATTTAACATTTATTCTGATTCATGTTACAGTATTTCACTGACAGAAGTTCAGCTACAGTATTAATGTCATAAAGAGAAAAGAAGAGACTATAATATCTCACTGTTAAAGGGGGGGGGGGTGAAATGCTCGTTTTCACTCAATATCCTGTTAATCTTGAGTACCTATAGAGTAGTTCTGCGTCCTTCATAACTGCAAAAAGTATTTAGTTTTATTATATTCATAAGAGAAAGATGGTCTGTACCGATTTTTCCCAGAAAAACACGAGCGCCTAGAGGCGTGACGTGTGGGCGGAGCTAAAGAATCACGAGCGCCAGTAGGCTTTTGCGTCGAGAGCGTTTGGAAGCTGTGACATTACCCAGAGCCGTTGAAAAACATATTTAACAGCTCTGACATTGCCTTGAGGAAAAAACCATCATCCAAAATAAACCATGGCTAACAGTCAGATTCAGCGTATATTTATGATCCAGAATCAGATCCCGAGGCTGAAACTGAACGAGAGCAGCAGCAGCAACGACTTGCCCCGAGCGGGGCTCGAACCCGGGTCTCCGATGGGAGGCGGACACACTAACAAGGAGGCAGAGATATTTGAAGCAGTTTTACTCACCGCCTGCGGTTCCAACACACGATCGTGACCCTTTTTCGTTGGGATTGCATCACCCTTAAGAAATAAACGATACGCAAATCCGTCGTCAAACTGGGCCATGTTTGTAAAACAATGCTGTTTCTCTTTTGGTAACCTTGCAGGGTTGTCTTGCCCTGGCAACCAAAAACACACTTGTTTTGTGACATTTGGCGCCGCTCTCGCTCTGATCAGTGAAGTCTGTTGTGCTCTCAGTGCTCTGCTATACGGGAGCGCGCGCTCTTCCGGCAGAAGTGCCTCAGGACCCATATAAGGAAATTCCGCTCCATCTAACGTCACACAGAGCCATACTCGAAAAAAACTTTCCCAAACTTGTGACAAACCGGAAGGAGTATTTTTGGAACAGAAATACTCCTTCAAATGTACAACTTAATTTTTGAAACTTTGTCCATGTTTAGCATGGGAATCCAACTCTTTAACAGTGTAAAAAACTCAGTATGCATGAAATAGCATTTCACCCCCCATTTAATGATTTATCATGCAGCTCAAAGCATTATGGGTAGAATCATTCATCAGTCTATTCTCATTCATCAACACAGTTTTGCTGATGATCCAGAACCAAGAGTAAACCCAGGATAGAGCGGCTGAATGAATATGGTCTGGACTGTGTGGATGAGGCTCATTGTGTCAGAGACACTGTAGAAGGACAGAGTTCCTGCTCTGTGATCCACAAACACTCCTATTCTACTGCTGATGGACTTCACAAGGAGAACAGTCACTATGTTATTGTGTCTGAATAAGTAACTGGAGGAAGAACAGAACAAACTCCAGGACTGATCATTATATCCAAACCTACACTCATTACCATATCCCTTCCTGCCGATGCTCTTATAAGACACTGATATCTCCACATCTCCACTCCACTCAATCTCCCAGTAACAGCGTCCACACAAACTCTCTCTACACAACACCTGTGACCAACCATCAAATCTGTCTGGATGATCAGGATACGGCTGCTTTGAGCCAGTCTCAGTAATCACTCTGTTGTTCTCAGACAGATGGAGTCGTTTATGTGCTGTGTTTGGATCCAGAGTGAAGTAACGGGAATCTGATTGAGATAAAACACATCAGAATCAGGAATTATGAATCGGTTTGATCTTTTCATGTAGCTGAACTCTTCATGTTCAGCTTATCATCAGTGTCTCAGTCTTACTCAGTCTTTACATCATCAATTATAAAAATATTGTTTCCTGGAAGAACATGATCACACTCATACTGCATCCCAGTTTGCATACTAGCTGTCCGAAAAAATATTAAAAATTCAAAAACTCATAAAAAGTATTTAAACCTACAAACATGATGGCTATGCAAGACAGACAGACAGGTAGAGGAAGGGACTTGAGTCATACATGATCAATATATAACCTGTTGAAAAATATTCAATTCAATTCAAGTTTATTTGTATAGCGCTTTTTACAAAATAAATCGTTACAAAGCAACTTTACAGAAAATTATGTTTCTACAATATTTAGTAGTAGCTAGTAGTTTGTGCAAATTTGACAGGATTTTTGAAAAAATAAAAATAATAATAATAATAATACAAGACGTAGTCAGCTAGACGATGAACTATCAATATTATTAATTAAGTTATTATATGATTCAGTCACACATTTAGCAATAATTGTTAGTTCTGTAAATCCAGTGGCGAAACATAGAAACAAAATACAGACATCATTAGCATAGCTGCTGATCCAACAAAGTAAAATTAGTTTAATCCAAGCTAATGAATAAAAATGCACCTTTGAACAGATGCAACTACACTCACAATTAAAAAGATACATTATTCGAATGCTTGGCGAAAGAGATGTGTTTTTAATCTAGATTTAAACAGAGAGAGTGTGTCTGAACCCCGAACATTAAAATATTTATTTTTGTTCTTTTTTTGTTCTTTTGCGTTTGCCTATCGCGGGATTGCCCAGTTTCGGTCTGCTAAATAGTGAGGCATGGCCAAAGCCAGTGAAAGTACTTCATTAGCTGTTTTGGAAGCCCTTGTCAGAAGAAACAGTCGAGCAACAGATAAGGACAGCAGTTTGTAAGTGTTTTGCCTCGTTTCCTCATTAGACTACTGTGTGATCGTCGTTGCTAGGAAAGTTTGGTTTAATTACTGTGTGTCTTACCCTGGTAAATACGTGCTGAAGTGGTGCTTGGTTTTGCATTTGCCTATCACGGGACTGCTCAGTTTCGGTCTGCTAAATAGTGAGGCATGGCCAGCTGACTTCACAGGTAATCAAGCAAATATAAAAGTGGTAGTTTTCACCGCGATAGCCCTCGTGTGAAGACCGACGAGTGTAAATACAATCGACTCTACCTGAGCGACTCCACCGAGCAAGAACACTGACAGGGCACTTGAATATTGCTTTTCTCCCCTTTTAATTTTTGTAAAGCTTGTTCTCAAATACTTATTTTGGTCACTTGTAGTCACTATGTGCTTTCAGATCTCTACTATCACTACTAACACTCTGAGACCACGCAATGTACGATGAAGGAAGGCCTATCTGGCAAATATACGGCCTGTCCCTCTGACCTCTACTACTACGCTCTCTATTCCAGTTGGTCTCTGGAACTGCCAGTCTGCTGTTAACAAAGCAGACTTCATTTCTTCTATTGCTACTCATTCCGGTCTCAACCTCATGGCACTGACTGAGACTTGGATCAAACCTGAAGACACTGCCACTCCCGCAGCCCTCTCCACTAATTTCACTTGTTCCCACACTCCTCGTACGACTGGGAGGGGTGAATGTACTGGTCTCCTTACATCAAAAGAATGGAAATTTGATCTTCAGCCATCACCTACAGGTAACAGTTCATTTGAATCACATGCCATTACTGTAACCCACCCTGTTAAAATCCATTTTGTGATCATTTATCATCCCCCAGGTCAAGTGGGAAACTTATTGTAGGAGTTGGATGTGCTGCTCTCAAACTTTCCTGAGGATGGTCCTCCTCTGGGACTGCTTGGTGACTTCAACATCCACCTAGATAAACCCCAAGTTGCTGACTTCAACACTCTGCTCGCCTCATTTGATCTCAAGCGAGTGTCTACTACAGTGACTCAAAAATCAGGCAACCAACTGGACTTCATCTACATATGCTATTGCTCTGTGGACAACTCTTCAGTTGCTCAACTGCACACCTCAGACCACTTCCTCATTACTGCTAACCTACCACTTACTCCTGAAGTGGCACACACTCCAACACAGGTACGCTCACTCTCTCCAACTCGCCTATCTTCTGTGGTTTCATCCTCACTTCTATGGGATAATGGGATAAATCAAGAAACTCATCAGTCTCTCCTCTCTTGCTTCTCTGCAAATGTCTTCACAGCTAAAACATCCTACTACCCCAACAAAATTAACAACTGTTGTGATGCTCTGACATTATTCAAAACTTTCTCTTCTCTTCCCAATATTCCTCCACCTCCTCCTCCATTGACTCTTACAGCTGACGACTTTGCAGTTTTCTTCACAAATAAGACAAGAACCATCAGTGACCAATTGTCCACACTGCACACTGAGGATAACTTCACAATGACCAATGTACACTCTCTCTCCTGCTTCTCCCCACTCTCAGAGATGGACGTTTCCAAACATATCCTGTCCAATCATCCTACTACTTGTCCACTTGATCCAATCCCCACTCACCTCCTTCAAGCGATCTCTTCTTCAGTCATATCTTCACTTACTCACAATATCAACTCCTCTCTTCACTCTGGAACATTTCTCTCAGCATTTAAGCCCACTGCTTAAGAAATAATCTTTAAATCCAGCGTGTCAGGATCCTGCCCTGACAGCCCTGTCCATCTTGTCTCTGTTCCATGTTTCTCTGTTTGTTTTGTGTCTAAGCACATGGTTCTGTCTTTGTTTGTGTCTGCCACGTGCTCCCCTTGTCCCACCTCCTTGTTACCCCTGGTCACGCCCCCTTGTTTAGCCCTTGTCTGCTTGATTGTTTTCACCTGATCCTCATGTGTACTTTCCTATATATTGGGGTTTCTTTCCTTGTGTCTCTGCTGGTTCGTTTTTGGTGTTTACCCGTCTCTTGGCCTAGAATTTATCCCTTTGAGCTTGATAATAATTTTGATCTCTTATCTAGTTGTTTATATTCTTTTTGGTCTTTAGCTTTGTCTAGTTTAAAAGAAAAGGAAATATTTTTGTGTATTCTAATCTAGTTTTGTTTCTCATTTGTTTTAAATTTTCATTTATTCTTGCTTAAGTGATTCCAGTTTTGGATTGAGTTTTGTTCTTGCTCTTGGATTATAGCTTTGGTTTTCTTTTGCTTTGTTCTAATTTTGTCTTCAATTGTCTGTGTCGTTTTGAGTCTTGTTTTTGTGTATTGTCCTGTCTTGGCCCCACTCAGATTTCCTGACCACTGAACTCCACTGCCTGGAAGCAGCTCACCTCTCTCACGTGTCCAGTCTCTGGTCTTGTGAGTCTCTACCTGGTGACTAGTCTGGTGACGTTGCAGTTTCACTTGAAGCTACGAGTTTCCTGTGTCTACCTGGCCCTTCCTCTGGAGCTGCCTACTCTGTGCTTGGGCCCGTGGTCATCTTGGACTGTCTCAGTGGTCATCCCTCCTGCCCGTATTGTTGTCTGCCCAGCCCGTCTGTTTGAACTGTTTCACTGCAGATTCCCCAGCTGTTCCAGTCTTCGTCTTGTTAATAAAATACCCTTGTCTGCTCATTCTGCATTTGGGTCCCATTTCTTGCAGATCCCTGACACAGCGCTTCTAGAAGACTGCAGACCGGTATCCCTTCTTCCATTCATTGCAAAGAAACTTAAGCAAGCTGTGTTCATTCAACTCCCTATGTTCCTTGTACAGAACAATCTCCTGGACATCAACCAATCTGGCTTCAAAAGTGGCCACTCAACTGAGACTGCCCTGCTCTCAATTACTGAAGCCCTGCGAATGGCAAGATCAGTTTTAAAATCCTCAGTACTCATCTTACTGGACCTGTATGCTGCTCTTGACTCCATTTATCACCAGATTCTACTGTCCACCCTCAGAATGATGGGCATCTTTGGAAACGCACCCCTGTGGGTCAAGTCCTACCTTACCGATAGATCCTTCAGTGTGTCTTGGAGGGGTGATGTTTCTAAGTCACAACAACTTGCTACTGGAGTTCCTCAAGGCTCAGTACTTGGCCCACTTCTCTTCTCCATTTACATGAAGTCATTAGGATCTGTCATTCAGAAGCATGGCTTTTCTTATCACCTCTACACTTATGACACTCAACTCTGCTTCTCATTCCAACCAGGTGACCCGACGGTAGCTGCTCGCATTCCAGCCTGTGACATTTCTAGTTAGATGAATGACCATCACCTTCAGCTCAACCTTACTAAGACAGAACTCCTGGTGGTTCCAGCTAACCCATCGTTTCATCACAACTTCTCTATACAGATGGGTTTGTTAATCCTAACTCCTTCCAGGACAGCCAGAAACCTAGGAGTTGTGATGGATCATCAGTGAAGCTTCACCGACCATATTGCTACAATGACCCAGTCCTGCTGATTTGCCTTATACAACATTAGGAAGATTAGACCCTTCCTGTCAGAGCAAGCCACACAACTTCTTGTCCAAGCTCTTGTTCTCTCCAGACTGGACTATTGTAATGCTCTCCTGGCAGGCCTTCCTGCATGTACTGTCAAGCCTTTGCAACTGATCCAGAATGCAGCAGTGAGGATTGTCTTCAATGAGCCAAAAAAAGCTCACGTTACTCCTCTCCTCATCAGGTTACACTGGCTACCAGTAGCCACTCACATCAGATTCAAGGTACTGAGGCTTGCCTACAAGACGTCCACTGGCACGGCAATAACATACTTAAACTCACTAGTTCAATCTTATGTGTCCTCCAGAAGTTTGCGCTCTGCAAGTGAACAATGCCTTGTGGTGCCATCCCAAAGAAGTTCAAAATCACTCTCACGGACCTTTTCCTGGGCTGGGCCCAGCTGGTGGAATAACCTCCCAATCTCAATTCGTAAAGCTGAGTCTTTACTCATTTTCAAGAAACATCTAAAGACTCCTCTTTTTTTGCCAGCACTTAACCAACTAATACTAACTTTCTTTCTATTCTTGTCTTTCATATTTAAAAAAAATCCTGGCTATGCGTTCTGTACTAGACTAACTGAGACTAGTCATGGCACTGTCATGGTGTACTGTTGTTGTTCTTTTGTTGATCTGATTGTTTCAATTGTTCTCATTTGTAAGGCACTTTGGATAAAAGCATCTGCTAAATGATTAAATGTAAATGTTATTTATTTAATATTATTTGCATTATATTTAATCTGCAGCAACATTGTGAACTTTTCTAATGATACGCTTGGTCACTTTTATATGCCCTTTATGCAAACATATATGAAGAGTTCTCAGCATTATAGACCCATGACTGGCAATGTGGCTCTTCGTTTCTCTCCAATACGGTAAGAAATCAAATGAAACAAAATATGGATAATGTAAACTTAGATTGACAGTGCAATTTATATGGTGACAGGATGCACGTAACTAAGCAACAGAGAATCCGTTAAAGATGCAGGTATGACAAAGTATGTCCCAAAGCTCTCCTACTGTTCTTCTACATACTCAAAATTGTGTACTTTTTCTTCACTAATAGAGTACATATTTTTAGGGCATAGTATAAGTAGGCAAATTGGAACACAGCATCAGATAGTTTTTCTGCTGGTTTTCTTACTGACTTACATTGTAGGAAGTCCTTCCTGGTTCTGGGAACAATGTTGGTGAATGTTTCTGTGGAAATCAAGAAACATGAACAGTGTGATTCTCATGATTTTGCATCTATTCCTAACACATTTCTAATGTGAAGTTCTCCATGATATGAGATGATGCTGGACTGGTTTCTGAGAGCAGATGAATCTCCAGGACTTTACCTCTGTTTGAGATCCTCTTGAGCTCCTCTTTGCAGAAATCCTCTAGTTTGTTTCTCAGCTGATGGACAGATTCTCTCAGATCATCAAAAGAGATGAGAGAACTGAAGAGATCATCATTTACGTCTGTAGATTCAGGAGGTGCTGAGAGAGACTGGAAACTCTACAGAAAACAAATCAAAACTCATCAGCTCCACACTTCACCCAATAACCTGCTCCAACATCAGATTTGTGCAGCTCTTGTTGACTTGACTGATCTTTAGTAACTCTCCTCAATCCAGCACTTTCACAGCATCAGCTTCATTCTTCTCATTTTCATATCACATTATAACTACAGATTCTAGTGTTTGCCACTTACACTATATGCAAACTTTCTAGTAAACAGTTTGGATGATAAAACATCTGTTGAGAAAATGTCCATCTAACAGCTCAATCACATAAATTGAGTCTCATTGTAGGGTTGAGTAGATTTGCTCAGGAAAAGCAGCTCAATGCTATTTTTTTTTGTTTGACCTTTAACCAGGAAAATCTCTCTGAGATTAAAATCTCTTTCACAGGAGAGTCCTGCCCAAGAATGGACAGCAGTTACAGTCACACTTACAAATTGAAACAACAAATGTACAATTTAAAACACTTAAAAACAATTACAAATCAATGAGTCTTCTTCTAGTGACCGAATAATAGATTTAAAATGTTCCATAGGCAACAGAGTTTGTAATTTCAATTTCGTTTGGAGTAAATTCCATTCAAATGGAGCTGCGTACATAAAAGCCCTTTTTCCCAGTTTGGTTCTCACAAATGGGACAGAGAGAGTAAAACAATTATCAGACCGGAGGGAATATTTCCCAACACTTTTCTTTTGAATTAGACAACCTAAATATGAAGGCAACAACCCCAGAATAGTTTTTATAAATGATTAAGTAAAAATTAATTTTCCTTCTAATAAACAAAGATGGCCAGGATACTCTATTATACAATATACAATGATGAGTTAAAGGTTTACTATCTGATATAAATCTTAAAGCGCTGTGATTAAACAGCATCCAAAGAAGAAAGAAGTTGAGAAGAAGCAAATTGATAAACCACATCACCATAATCGAGTACAGGCAAGAAAGTAGCAGAAACTAATCTCTTTCTTACATTAAATGAAAAACAGAACTTATTTCTAAAATAAAACCCAAGCTTTATTTTAATTTGTATTCGTTAAATTAGTTATATGAGACCCAAAAAATAATTTATCATCGATAGTGATACCAAGATAATTATATTCTTTCACTAACTCAATCACATTACCTTGCAAAGTCTGAAGAGGAATAAGATTGTCTACCGCCTTTTTTGAGCTTGAGAAGAACATGATTTTAGTTTTATCAGCATTCAAAACAAGTGTTAGTGTATGAAGCCCTGACTGAAAAACATCAAATGCCTCTTGAAGATTAATCAAGGCTTGCTGTTTTGAAGGTGCACAACAATACATAAGTGTCATCTGCGTAAAAATGTAAATTAACGTCTTGATTACCATGGTCAATGTAATGTTTATGTACTGTAGATAGTAAATGAAAGAGGCCCTAACACGGATCCTTGAGGAACTCCTTTAACAATCTCCAATAGTCCTGAATTTTTGCCCTCAGCCTGAACACTTGAGTTCTATTAATTAAAAAAAATTTAAACCAAAAAAAAAAAAACGTTTTGATAAGCCAACACTCCTTAATCTATGCAGCAGTATCTCATGATCCACTGTGTCAAAAGCCTTTGATTAATCGATAAAAAAAGGATAAATCGATAAAAAGAGAAACACAGTAATCACCTTTATCAACTAATCCAATTATGTCATTTAAAACTTTCATAACGGCTGTAGTGGTACTGTGTTTTTTTGCGAAACCCAGATTGATTACTAGATAGAACTTTGTGAGCATTCAAATAAGTTACTTGATCACTAATAAAACTTTTGACAGAACACAAAGCTTAGAGATTGGCCTATAATTATCTAGTATAGTAGAGGATCTGTGGTTAGATTGACCATTATTTACAACTTTAGAGTGGTTAAAGACACTGAAACTTCACAAGGACCCTTAACACATGCTCAGGTTTGGTTTGGTTTCAATACACTGAACCATTGTCCACTCTGATCCTGTTCTTGTAGATGTGTGTTACCTGCAGGAACTGGATGTGATCCTGTGTGTGTGAAAGCTGCTCCAGCTCAGTGTCTCTCCTCCTCAGATCATTGATCTCCTGCTCCAGTCGCTCCAGTCGTTCTTCAGCTCGACTCACTGCAGTCTTTTCCTGATCTCTGATCAGTCGTATCAGCTCAGAGCGGCTTCTCTCAATGGAGCGGATGAGCTCAGTAAAGATCCTCTCACTGTCCTCCACTGCTGTCTGTGCAGAGCGCTGTTAGGACACACAGTGATTCAGCTTCAGTGAGTCTGAACTGAGACGGACACAAACTTCTCTTCTTCTCCAGACTCACCTTATGAGACTCCACAGTCTCTCTCAGCTGCTGGAGATCTTTCTCTCTCTGCTGGATTCTCTGCTGGAGCGTCTTCTGTGTCTCCTTCAGCTGCTCCTGCAGGACAAACAGATGATAGTGAATGTACATTAGAAGCCGTTTCCCCCATCAAATTGAAAAAGGTTAGAGGAAAACGTACTGTGCCATGGTATAACAGTAAAACTCACTCTCTCAAGGAAGAAACTCGAAGTCTTGAGTGCAAATGGAGAAAAACTAACTTGGAAATTTTTTTTTAATTGCGTGGAAAAACTGTATGTTCAGCTATAGACAGGTTCTAAAAACTGCCAGGATAGAGCATATCCACAAACACATCGAAAATAACCAAAACAATCCAAGGTTTTTATTTAGCACAGTAGTTAGATCAACAAATATCCAGATGGCATCTGATCTAAATATTCCCTTACAGTTCAATAATAATGACTTGAATTTGAATTTCTTCACTGATAAAGTAGATAACAACAGAAATACAATAACAAATGTAGATTCTACAGCATCTAACACTTAATTTCCACCCAAAGATAAACTGCTTTACAACTATAGAACAGGAAGAGCTAAATAAACTTATAACTGTATCTAAACAGAGTTGTTACCTGTAGCCGAAGAACCTCTTCTCAATATTATTAGCTCAATGAGTGTTTATGCTTTCGAGGGTTTTTAAATAAGCTTGATATGTGTTTGGGAAGATGTTCTGTTATCGTTTTGTTGACATGTCGAGTGTTTTCGGTATTATATTTCGTTTTTTAGACTAATGCTAATTTCTATTACTGGGATATTGTTCAGCAGCTATTGTTTGCATACCTGTTGAAGAACTATGAAAAAAAAGTGTATATTATTTTAATGTTTAAAAACAGTAAATTGTTATATTATATATACCACCAGAGAAAAAGCTTTGTGTGGGCGTTTTTTTTCTCCCCTTTTCTGATTTAATTTTTTTTTTTAATGTAGGATAATTTTTTTTCCCAGCCAAGAGCTGCAAGCCGGAAATCCGGCACAGTGCCGGAGAACTGTAAGCCCTGCATTTTGTACCCCTCTGTCACTGTATTCATCATTTTTATTGTTTATAAACAAACCACATCCATCCCCCACTCTTTTGAAAAGCTTGCTATGCCCCTGCTTTCTGCAAAAACTTAACTGTATGAAGAATAACAGTCGGGTTTCAAGCCCCACCATAGCACAGAAACAGCACTTGTTAAAATAATAAATCTTGCGTCAGATCAAGGCCGCATCTCATTGCTAGTTTTACTTGATCTTAGTGCTGCGTTTGACACCATAGATCATGACATACTCATAGATCGATTACAAGACTATACAGGTATTCAGGGCAGGCTTTAAGATGGTTTAGATCCTACCTGTCCGATCACTACCATTTTGTTTATTTAAACAGAGTCATCTCATTTATCACAAGTAAAATATGGAGTGCCACAAGGATCCGTTCTAGGTCCCCTGCTATTTTCAATATACATGTTGCCCCTTGGTAATATTTTTAGAAAATCCGGGATTAGTTTCCACTGTTATGCTGATGATACTCAGCTATAAATCTCAACAAGACCAGATGAAACTTCTAAAGTTCCAAGTTAACAGAGTTTGTTAAAAATGTCAAATATTTTCTCCTATTAAATTCAGTTAAGACAGAGATATTACTTACTGGACAAAAAAAACAGTACACAGAATTTTGTAGATGACAATTTGCAACTAGACAGATGTACTCTTACTTATATTTTGAAAACCATATTTCCCATGTTACAAAAACAACATTCTTCCATCTTAGAAACATTGCCAAGCTACGAAATAGGCTAGTACATACATTCATGACCTCAAGACTGACTATTGTAATGCACTTCTAGGTGGTTGTCCGTTAGTTTATATTGCTTAATAAAAGAACATTTATGAAAGATTGTGTTGATAAAGGTTTACAATTCATTTTCCAAATACAGTGAAACTTTTCTTTTAGCTGCTGTTCATTTCTGCTGCAGTGTGAATGCTGTCAGCTGTTAATATGGGTGCCAATAAAAACACTTATGAAATGAGTGTCAGCAATATTTCATCAGTGTCTAGTGTTAAATACCTGTTTCTCTGTCTTCTGTGCTGCAGCTGATACAGTGTCGTGATTTTTATGTTCATCCATCGTACACAGCACACATATACACTTCTGATCAGTGCGACAGAAAACCTCGAGGATCTTCTCATGTTTCTGGCAGATCATCTCCTGCAGTCGTCCAGTCGCTTCAATAACTTTGTGCGGCTTACGTGAATGAAACTCCTCATGACGGTCAAAATGAGTTTGACAGTAAGATTCCAGACACACCAGACAGGACTTGACAGCTTTGTATTTTCTTCCAGTACAGACGTCACACTGCACATCTCCAGCTCCAGCCTCACAGTCATCAGAGAGTCTGGTCTTCATTAGTTTCTCCACCACTTCAGCCAGCATGGTGTTTCTAGATAAAGCAGGTCTTGGACTGAAGGTCTGTCTGCACTGAGGGCAGCTGTAGACTCTCTTCTGATCCTCCTGATCCCAGCAGCCTGTAATACAGCTCTTACAGTAACTGTGTCCACAGGAAGTGGTCACTGGATCCTTCAGGAGATCCAGACACACTGGACACAAGAACTCATCCTGAGAAACTCTGGCTTCTGACATTTTACTGCAAGAATAAAGAGACACAGACACACAGCAGTTGAACTACACTTCGGCAAAGACTAATAGAATAATTAAGACATGTCACTCTATAGTTTAGAATAGGGAAAAATTCAATGCTCAATATGGCCACTCAAATTAACGCAAGAAGTCCCGCCTTCGAAATGAAGGAGTCTATCGCTGGTCTGTAAAGTCAATGTGCGACTGCACCTGCCATTAGAAGCGTCTCGATTACTATTCGCTAGGGTTGAGCGGATCGATCTAAATATCGATAGTATCTATGCCAACACTGGTATTGGTATCGGATTGATACAATCGTAATTGAATCGATATTTTAATTTAAATATCTCTCATCTACGTTATTTATATTTTGCTCATGTCTTCTAACTCTACAATTTGCAAATGCTACTTTCACATCCTGGCCCACTTTGCTGCTCCTCCCCCTCCTGCTGTTCTGCTGAGCAGCGAACAGAGTGAGCGAAGCTGATAGCACATTGAAGTCCAAGGGGGCTCAAGGAATGTAATTGCACATATATATGCACATTTGTATATTATGTATATTTGTTCTTGAGTAATAATTGTGTGCACTTTATTTCATTTGCTTTTAAAACCATAAAAAAGGGAGAGATTTTTTTATTCTTTAATTATTTTTTTATTTTTTTAAGTCGCTTTGGATAAAAGTTTCTGCTAAATGAATAAATGTAAATGTAAAAGGCTGTAAAGAATTAACTCTACAGTGCCTGATAACTAATAATTTTGTGGACTTCAATACATTAATAAAAATGAATGCCTAAATAATTGATCATTCATTCACCTCAGAAATAATGACATAGACCTACTGCTCTCCCATACAGAAAAGTTTTTTTTTTTTTTTTGTAAAAAGTATCGTATTGGTATCGGTATCGGCAATACTGACCCTATATGTATTTGGTATCGGATTGATACCAAATTTTGCAGTATCGCCCACCACCACTATTCGCTTGTTAAGTCTGACGTCACGTAGCAGCGCTTCCGTGTCCAAACACTCTATCAGTTACCACGAGAAAACAACAAAAGTTGCTAATATGAACTCACAATGTGATAGAATACTAGCGAAAAAGTTATAATCTTAGCCTTTAACTCCATACCGAAGTCCCAGATAACAAAAAAAAGAAAATTATAAATCTAATATATATATATATATATATATATATATATATATATATATATAAATTATTTGTGTTTGGGACGCTGTGAGCACGGAGACTGTAGTGTATACCGTAAGTTTGAAAGCGTTTAGCTTAAATTATTAATATGAATAAACAGTGCCCATAAACGGCTGCTGAGGTCATTTTCTCAAGTGAAGCGAGTTGAGGCTTGGACCCGGAAACAGCGCTTCTTATGCAAGGGGCAAGGAACTCGACCGGAAGTTGAAGTCGGGTGGGGGCTGCCATCTTTTAGCAGAACTTCACTTGCGTTAGCATTCCCATTGACTCCCATTCATTTTGGCGTCACTTTGACAGCGAATAACTTTACATCTGAGGCGTTTAAAGACTCTGTTTGTCCATTTTTTATTTCTAAAGATACACGACAATATATAAAGGGCTCCATTACCTTCTATGTTACATTATGGCCCCGTATAAACAGTTTTTGTAAAAAATAGGCTAACGATTGCGTCATAACCACTCGTCTCTCTGTCGCATTACCGTACAGACAGGAGGAGAAGCTCGCAGGCAATTAACTTAATATGGTGTACTGGCGTTACATTATTAAAATACTATACAAAATAATTAATCAGAATACTTACTCCTGCTCACTCACGACAAAGAACTCCCCGCTCAAGCTCGCCGTCTCTGCAAGATTAACGATGGCAGTTTGCACACACAGCTACTAGAAGATTTACATCTGTCAGACAGGTTGCTGACGTCGTCAAGCTTCGTTTGAGTCTGCGCGTCAGAAACGGAAGTGCTAAAAAACGCTAAAACTGGGCTTCATTTGTCTCAATTGAGTTCCAATGGGTTCGCTGTGTCCATTTCTTTTACTGTCTATGTTCTTATGTCATCACTTAACAACAGGATACAAACAAGGTGCGTTCCGTTTGACAGGGTCCCTACACAGTGTTCACTGCTCCCTACTCCCTGAGCACGGTAAATCAGTTGAAGTGGACTTCACTGACAATAACCATAGACAGTAAAAGAAAAAAAGCGACCCCATTGGAACTCAATTGAGACAAATGAAGCCCAGTTTTAGCGTTTTTTAGCACTTCCGTTTCTGACGCGCAGACTCAAACGAAGCTTGACGACGTCAGCAACCTGTCTGCCAGATGTAAATCTTCTAAGTGGCTGTGCGTGCAAACTGCCATCGTTAATCTTGCAGAGACGGCGAGCTTGAGCGGGGAGTTCTTTGTCGTGAGTGAGCAGGAGTAAGTATTCTGATTAATTATTTTGTATAGTATTTTAAAATGTAACGCCAGTACGCCATATTGAGTTAATTGTCTGCGAGCTTCTCCACCTGTCTGTACGGTAATGCGACAGAGAGCCGAGTGGTTATGACGCAATCGTAAGCCTATTTTTTACAAAAACTGTTTATACGGGGCCATAATGTAACATAGAAGGTAATGGAGCCCTTTATATATTGTCGTGTATCTTTAGAAATAAATAATGGACAAACGGAGTCTTTTAAACGCCTCAGATGTAAAGTTATTCGCTGTCAAAGTGACGCCAAAATGAATGGGAGTCAATGGGAATGCTAACGCAAGTGAAGTTCTGCTAAAAGATGGCAGCCCACACCCGACTTCAACTTCCGGTCGAGTTCCTTGCCCCTTGACAATAACCGCTCATTTGGAACGCCCTGCAAACGTCATCAAAGAAAGTCACCAATGGGGTCGCGTAGATTATGATATAACAAATATATAGGAATACATTCATATTTTAATTTTTATTTACAATCACATTTAATGTACACTTATACAATAAAAAAACATTGAATACTATATAATGAAAAAAGTATGTTTATTATACACTTTAATCAACTATTGCTGCTATTAAGACTATTAACAGAATTGAAGCCCAGCTGTAACCGTAATGCAAATATGAAAATAAACTTTTATTTTGTTAACTGTGTAGCCTATACGGTGTTTTTAATAAATTGTCATATAATTGCATAGCGGTCTCGTGCGCTTTCTTCCCACGCACAGCCGTATAGTAAACACTGAGGTAAATAAAGTAAAATAAAGAAAAAATGGCAGAGCCTAGTCTGCTTCTAGTCGGTTTTACATTATCATACCTTTTTACAATCCGTAATGAATATGAACAAAGACAGCGAAGACGGCCGTTCTGACTGGTGATGACATGCTGCACGCAATGACAGTTGGGGGATAATCGCTCTCCACTTCCTGTGAAGTGATGTATCGATGTTCCCTTTATTCCCTGTGCCGTGCGCAGTGCCCTTCGAACTGAACATGTTCGCTCCCTTCGGATTGGAATCTCACTTAAGATGGCGGAATACCCTGTGAAGTCCACTTCGCAATACACTTACGGTTGAACGGAATGCACCTTCTGTCAGCGTTCTGATGCTGTGTTCACACCAAACGTGAATATAGTGTCAAATTCGCATCTACAGTGTCTAGTTTGCCTCATTCGCGCGTGAAATTAACTTCACAACAGACTAGAATTCGCCTCATGGGGGGGGTTCTGCCAGCGGAGTTCACGCAACATTTTCAACCGCCATTTTTATTCGGATAATTTTCAAAATATTACTGTTATTGTCTCATAAAATGTAGTTTTAAAAGTATTTCAGGCGAGAATGTAGTTGTTTTAAACTCAAATATGCAGTTTATTTATAATGACAGCGTCTATTTAAAAAATGTGTTTCGCCGATCTCAGAGATGAGCTCCATGCGATCAGCGGGAGCTCCGTCATCATGTATCCGCCGAGAGCAGCCTCTCCTCGGCTAGATCTTCTGACATTTGCCGCTGGCTCTAATGTCTCTTTAGTGGTTCAAGATAAAATAAAATTTGTTTGGGGTAAAATGAAACGCTTCTTATCTTTGGCCTTTATTCAATTTATCTATTAATATGTTTTTATATATATAGGTCCTTTTTATTCCTGTCTCTATAGCTCTATATAGCGTATCCTGCCATTAGGGTCGACAGGCTCAGACCCCTCCCAAATCAACCCAAATCGGCACGTGACTCCTCAATCTCAATACTAATCAGGGCCTACTGCTTCACACGCAACACATGGGTTTTGGCTAGATTTAAAACAAGAAAAGGAGCAGCTTTAGAGAAACAAGGCAACATTACAAAAACAAATCTATTGAGATTGAGGAGTCACGTGCCGATTTGGGTTGGCCCTGATGGCAGGATATGCTATCTGTTGTCAGTGGCAATGCCTTCAGAACTTCAAAGAGGCGCGACTAAACATTTCAGAGCGCTTTCATTTTTGTGCATTTATTTTGTCGGTGGAACAGATCGAGACGGATCTACCAATACACGAAAGAAAAGGAAGAAAGTAAAGCAATTCAAAAACATAAGGCGAAAGAAAGGGGACCTTACAGGAACAAGCTCACACCAAGCGCAAAACAGCAGTGTTTGGAGAAGCTCTCAGGCAGCTCCCTGCAGCGGCACAGAGACCTGAACCATATAACTCAGTGCACACATATGGACATTGTGAATTATATTGTTTACAATGTAAGTCACTTTGCATTCACGCTGTTAATGGCTTTAATCTAACCCGGACATTTACATCTCGCAATCACACATTTAACTACCCTAGCTAACCCAGAACTGGTTTGTCCACTTTGCAGCCCTCAACAAAAAAAACCTGGTACAGTATGTGTCTTTGGGTTAAAATCAAATTATAACTAAACATACACAGCTTTAGCCTACATCAAAACATGTTGGAAACGTTCGTATACATTGAACATCTCGTTACAATCTACTGATTACGAAACAGTCGCAGTTAATTACTTTGTCATTTTGGTCAAGAAGTGCATTCTAAATGCAATATAATTACAATACACTAAAACGCATGTGAATAAACTTACTTTGGTCAGTACAACACTGTTTTCTTCACCTGCTGTAGATGGACCCAGCCACAGCAGAAAGCCTCGTAACTTTCCAAAGACTTGTGGCTTTTAAACTCCTGCATTGTGTAGTAACTTAAACCAAAAACAATATAATTCCCAATGTCCATATGTGTGCATGGAGGTAAATGGTCCAGGTCTATGTGCCGCTTGAGAGCTTCTCCAAATACCGCTGTTTTGCGCTTGGTGTAACCTAAAAAAAACTGTATTCCATTGTTCCTATGTTTTCCATATGTATCGTGAGAGGTACTGGAGCAGTTTTTAACGCAGCAGTAACTTCCAGGCATGGTAAAACGGTGCAGAATTGCGAGAACCTCCTCTTAACAACACATTTAAACAATCCTGTTTCGCCGCCGGTATCCTTCCAACATGGCGGAGACTGTGATATGGAGGGAGGGGCTTTGTGCTATGATGACAACTTGTCATTCTCAATACATTTATTGTGAAATGACTGCATTTCCGTGTCAATCCATGTTCATTTTTAACGGGAACAATGTGCTGTCACTTTAATTCAGTGCATGCAGCACAGCAAAAATAGACTCTGTACAGACCGCAACCGAGTGTGAACGCTGGAATCCGTTAACATGGGTGCGTAAAAAAATACACAATGCATACGCACCGCGGACGGAGTATGTGTGAAACGGGCGTCACTCTCAATTCCTGCACAACCGGAGGCTGCAGGAACATACTGTTGAATGAGTGACTCCTAGCAGGCTCCTGATTGGTAAACGCCGCTCGAATTGACGCCAAAGTTCAAATTTTTCAACTCGCGTCAAACGCTAAATGCACAAAAAGCACTATTCGCACTTAACGCGCGTATGCGCGAATGAGGCGAATTCGCGTCGCGAGACCTCCAGACGCGCGTAAACGCGCCTTTGCATTGACTTAACAATAGCCGTGTTTCCACTATCGAGCTAGGACCGGGTAGAGCTGTAATCGGGCCTTAAAAGTTAGGCCCGACAGGACCCGAGCCCGACAGGTTTCGGCCCGAGCCCGACAAGTACATTTTGATTGACAGCTTTTTTAAAACCCGAACCCGTTTACAGCCTGACATTATTCAAATGTACGCACGCACACAGCTCTTTTGCCTTTTGCCAACAATGAGCAATTTATTCATGTTTGTACATAATTTACTCATAACTAACCTAGACTAGACCACTTGGAAGTTGGAATAAAGAAATAAAATAAGTCCTGTGTCACATCGTAACATCTCAGCATTCTAGACATAGGCTCATTTAACCTATAAATAGACCAACGCACCAATAAAAACGAGTCATTTAAAAAAAAAAAAATTAAGATAAATTTTAAATTAAAATGGGTATTTGGCAATAACTAAATTAAGATAAAGGCTCTGCCGGATTTGCTTTATTTAATAAAAGAATAATGCCAACATTAGCGTAAATACTCTGTCAACATTATGCATTTAAGACTCAATGAATATTTAGTTATCATTTGAAAAACCTTTACTCACAGAGATTAGGCTTGGTCTACATGTTTTTGTGGAGGAAAATGATTGCATCCAGTGTGGATGTCTTCAGCGCGCTCCTGCGCTCACTGATGGTGCGTCATTATTCCCTTATTATTCTCATTATAAGCATGGTCAAAACTTTTCCACACCTCAGAGTTTGCTTTAGTTGCTGGTGCAACCAAAACATAATCACCAGAGGCAAGCCTCTGTTAAACCTTCATTTTCGCATCTTTCTCGCGCTAATCGAAACACATCACATGACCGCTCTTATACCTCGCAAACCGGAGCGCAAGCCCGAGCCCGCGTAAGATGATAGAAATTAAGCCCGAACCCGACCGAACCCGTCGGGTCCCGTCGAGTTCGGGCAAAGATCTTCAGCTCTAGGACCGGGCGTGCTAGTGCGTGCCAGGGCCAGTCGCGTTTCCACTGTCACTTCCGGGGCTTGATCGTGCCTCGCCGGGGCTTCCTCGGGGCCAACGGCCAGGTTTTTTCGGCCCGACGAAATCCTTGGGCCAAAGCGGGCCAGCTGGGGCTAGAGGAGGGGTTATGAACAAAGGCGGAGTTTCAGAAAGATAACAGCTTTAACACCAGCATTAAAGACGTTTTTAAATCAGTTGAGCTCAAAACTCACTCTTAATAAGCAGCAAGTGTTTGAAATAACTTGATCCGATGTGGATTATAATCACTAAACAAGGCAGAAATATTTATAAGCGATGTAAAAGACTGCACGATAAACATTAACATTACCATAGTAAATATGACCGCTTGGAGAAATCAGACGTCAGCTTCTTATTCTCTATCACAATTGTGTATTTATTAAGTAACATTTTATCTGTCGTCTCGTTTCGTGAGTTTAGCTCCACGTTGCATATCATCAAAATATAATAATGATTTTTGTTTGGGAGCTTTTATAAAAATAGAGAGTCTGCGCTGAGGATCATTTCAGAAAGATAACAGCTATAACACCAGCATTAAATATGTTTTAAAATAAGTTGAGCTCAAAACGCACTCTTAGTTAGCAGCAAGTGTTTGAAATAACTTGTCCAATGTGGATTATAATCACCATACAAGGCAGAAATATTTATAAGCGATGCAAAAGATATGCACGCTAAACATGTTACCATAGTAAACATGGTAAAATATGAAGCTTGAAGAAATACGTCAGCTTCTTATTCTCTATCACAATTGTGTATTTATTAAGTAAAATTAATATTATCTGTCACAAGCCTCGTCTCGAGAGTTTATCTCACGTTGCCTATCATAAAAGAATATAGCCTAATGTTTTTTGTTCGGGAGCTTTTATAAAAATAGAGATATTATCATTCATTATAAATGTGACGGCTACTGTGGCTAATAAACAGAAACAGACTCGACTGAATAAGCAGGCTATTTTCATGAGCGTTAAAAATAAATAAATAAAAAAATAGAAATAAGTGTATTTATGTGTGAATAATTTTGAGTTCTGATAAATTAAAACAATATGATCAATGTATCACTTATTCTATAGTTAAAACATCGATGCTTTTGAATCTGAATATATAACAAAGCATGCAAACAAACTGCCGCTTTTATCATGTTAGTTTTGTGATCGCGCATGTTCCAGTGACTTATTTCTTAGTTTTCTGATAATTTCTCTTTGATGGTGAAATTTTGTGGTTGCATGACATTGTTCTGAGAGTCGTGTAAAGGGCGTGTTTTAGTGACGCGCAGCGGTGCTTCAAGCCCTGACTGTGGAAACCCTGCGCTAGTCTGGCCTCGGTGCTACTGGCCCGAGGCTATGAGCCCCGCCCGGCCCACTTTAAGCCCTGGCTCGCACTGGCCCGACAGTGGAAATGCGGCTATTTTTTGAAATCATTCGCGCCAGACGCTCTATTCGCGTTTGGTGTGAACACAGCATGAGACGTGCGCTCAAGACTGGGCATCCGCACTGTCTGATATATATATATATATATATATATATATATATATATATATATATATATATATATATATATATATATATATATATATATATACACACACACACACACACACACATATAAGACATAATTCAGCTATTATTTTTTCTTGTAGATTATATGTAAACATCTTTGAAGCAAAATATCTTACTCAGGGCAGCACAACAAAATAAAATGCATTTTGTGTAATACATCTTATTTTGGTGAAATAATTAACATTTTGCCCACAACGATGTCTTCATAGAAATATCAGAATAAACTTCAGTCAAACAGACCCTTTGTAGAAAAAAAAAAAAAAAGTGCTTTCACAGCTAGCAAATGTTTATATTAATTTATCTTTTTACTGTTATTTTTAAATCACATTTCTAAATGTTACCATCCAAAATAAACAATTTAAATAAATAAAATAATAATAATAAAATAAGTATGAACTAAAATAAAAAGTTGTTTAGTCTTTTTTTTGCAGTCTTTTGTTGCAGTCATCCAGTGTTTATTACACATTTTACAAGACTGACTTTTTAAATACTGTGTGTAACATTATTTTTTAGATGGTTTGCTGCTTAATTATTTTGATTTGAGCATTATTTTTAAATACTTTTTTTTAAACGATATTCATTAAACAAAATAATTTCCTGTTTGAATATATTTTCTGTATATGTCACTCACAGTAAATGACATTTGGGACTGTCCTCAATATTTTACCCAAAAGTAGAGTAACCTTTTTTTTTTTTAAAGCTAGGATAGTACACAGTTAAGAGTGTATATGTTAAGAGTGCAAGACCACTTTTTAGGTGATGGTGGTGGTAATGCATGTATAGAAATGTTATGCTGATTTATGTGTGTGTGTGTGTAGTTCTATAGTTACATTGTAATTTGTGTGATCCATTCTTATATGCTTAAAACAACTAATGTCAATAAACTAATGTAAAATATGGGCTGTTTTTTCTCTTCTGGATTAGGATTTCATATATAATATGCAGTGGTGCGCAGAATTATTTGAACACTAGTATTTTCAGCAGCTAAAAATGGTTTTAAGTCAGTTAGTTTTTGCTGTGGTGTGTCATCAGGAAATAGCAGTCTACATGTCCAAATATTCATTTTGCCATTAATTGTAATAATGCAGAGAGGTGTTTGTGCTGCACACAGAGATCTGATCTGATCATCATCAGTCTGTCTGGAATGAAATAAAAACTGAGAGAATAAATCCAGAAGAACTGAGACAACAAGACGCTACAAGAAACCTACTGTTTAATTCAATAGCATGTGTCCTGAATTACAAATGTGTAAAACCTGAATTAAAATTTTAATTTAGAAATCAGAAGCAAGACACACCTTTTGAAGTTGAAATAGAAGACTTTATTGATTTTAAAAGAATCGATATGTTAGAATGTCAAACTCAGTCAAGACAAGTGCAGTATCTTCCTCTAGGGGGCGGTAAACTGCACAATCTTTGTAATGCTTTGCCAGATTTTTTCTCAATTGTTCAAAGAATTAAAAATGTTTTTGTCATATTATAAGTCTGTGAATAAAACCAATATCTAAATGTTCTTTTATGAACCAGTAATAAGACACACCCCTTATATTTAATAATTATTTGTATAGATTTCACAAGTGAAGCTTTTAGATGGAATAATTGTGCCTTTTGCTCTTTGTTCTGCACTTTGCAGACGGTCCCTATCCTACATTTTTTACATTAGGATGTCTATCATTTACAATACTTTAAGGCAGATTAAAACAAATACAACACATTGTGTGTTCTCTCTTCTACATTTGAAAACCATTAGAGCACATTATGTTTATGGTCAATGTTCTAATAGGTAAATAACTATTGAAGATTTCTAACAAATATCAAACGTCAAACTAACTTTATATCAGTGCTCCTGCGCAGGTTTAAGCTTCCTGACCTGTTAATATGATAACAACTCCGGGATGAACTTCGAAGAACCAACCGATCCAGATCAAGAGAAATCGTCAACAATCAAATCCAGCTGAGACAGATGAAGAACGGACCCTTGAACTTCCTTCTTCTTCTTCTTCTTCTTCTTCTTGGCGTTTGATGGCGAACTTTTAGGTGCATTACCACCACCTACTGATTAGGACCATAATACTCCCTAAATTCCATTAAACATTGAAATTTTAAATCTTAGCCTTGAGATGATATTTTCCTCTTGTCAATTTCTTCCTGTTACTAACCAATAATTCTTTGAATGCTATAAAACCGTCTCCCTGCTCTTTCTTCTTCCCAATATTTCTGCCATCTATTCTTCACGTTGCCTGATTAAACAAGTAATTTAACTCTTACCATAATTTATCTGCATATCTATGTTCTACTTTCCTTTGCATATTGGTCTGCTGAATAGTTTCGTTTTTTCCCAAAGCAGCCTAATTTCTTATATTATAATTAATAATAATCTTATATTATATAATAATCTTATATTATAATTTCAGAATCTTATAATTGATAAATTGATTTATTTTAAATCAATTAAAGGTTCGCATTCAGATCAATGGTGTCTCGAAGTCTTCCGCAGGCGCTTGTGTGCTCGTTTGTTCCTGATGTAGGTCAGTGGAGCATCAATGCTGCATTAATGCGCTCAAATTAAAGAGGAAACAAACATCAAGGCATCTGACCCAATTAAAAATCAGCACAAACAGAATAACGATACGGGGCTGAACACTCTGAGATTAGTGAAGGAGGCTGAGAGACTGCAGATAATCAGATTAACCGACCCGGCAAGGTTTATTTGGCGTATTAATGATAAAGGAAATAAAGCCATTTTGACCGCTGGACTTCATCAGATTGCTTGACCGCTAGATGGCGCTACGCACTTGTGAATCTGCAGACAAGCGTTCTTTGATAAACTGTTGCATCTGAAATTTGTTAATAGACTAATAAAACTCAATATTTCCCAAGAACATGAGAAACTTCAGACACGCCACTTTCAAATTAATAATTAGAGAAGTAGTAGAATTAGAAACATAATCAACATGAATTTGAATTAAGTTAATTTTTTCTGACCACACTGACATTTTGTTCTGTTTGAAGTATCAGGTATATATATAAAAAAGAATTCATAAAATAATTTGGTTCTGGAGCAAATGTATCTCGATTTAAAAATGCTTAAATATTTGGACTTCAAGTAAAAAATAAACAGCAAGAAAAAAGTTCTCAATGATGTTATCAAATAGCCTAATTATTGTGACGAACTACATGCAGCATTCACAGATATGCTACAAAGAGTATATAAATGTATTCAAACACTTATGAGGAGTGGAAAAAGCAGGCAGGAATGTAAATGAGCGGCTGGTGTTATTGTGGGCACATAACGGTACACTCAATACCTGGAGCGCAGCTCTGTTATAATATTCAGTCCACGCGATGATTGACATCCGCCTCATCCAATCAGCAGCCGAGTCGATGACTTTACAATAGAACTGTGTGCCAGAGAGGGGCGGGGCCATGCAAGGACAGCCAATGACAGGACAGGAGGGCGGGAGTTTTCTCAACTCGGGCTTTTGTTCTCTGTCAGGGCAGTAAAGTGAAGTTTGGTCACCGTTATTCCGTGGGACATCCCGTATCAGAATCACAGGGAGAACATTAGAGCTACTTTATTTCCTGGAGGTAAAACTCTCATTGCAGGATTTAATCGTAGCGAACTTTCCTTTTCTTCACAATGGAAACTCCATCATCATCATCATCATCATCATGAGAAGAACGCGAAGTTTTGCTGGATGCTTTCTGACAGGATTTTACAGCGAGTGAACCCTTTCTCCTCCCTAAAACGGATTTTTAAGGATATCCCCGTGGATCTACAGCTCTCTATGAACTCTTTAGCGGAACTTCACCTCAAGTTTCTTTGAAGCGGCAAGCGCGCTTTGGATACATTTCCTTTGATCACCGCCTTTGCTTTTGTTTTTGTTTTATTTTTTTGGATACAATGTTGCAAATCTGAGGTGAATGTATCAGGCTCGGAGAAACCCTGACTGGATCAGTGATCATGGCGCTTTTAGGTAGACCTTTGGACACTTTGCATCTTATTTTATTCGTTTTATGGACTTTATCGCGCTACTCTTTATCCAGTCAAGTTCGGCAGGAGTTTGAGGTTCTGGAGGAGCAGCCGCTGGGCACATATGTGGGCACCATCGACACCAAACCCTCTTTCACTTACAGATTCAGCGAACACCACAAACTTTTTTCCATCAACGCCACGACGGGCGTCATCTACACATCCTCCGTGATCGACAGAGAAGTTCTGCCTAGTAACATCATCAATGTGGTGGTTCTGTCCAGTCAGCCCACTTACCCCACAGAGGTGCGCATCGTGGTTTTGGATATTAACGACAACGCGCCGGTGTTTCCTGACGCGTCGATCGTCGTGTCGTTCAAAGAAGACGCGAGCAGCGGGCGTCAGGTGATTCTGGACACCGCGACAGACGCGGACATCGGGAGTAACGGAGTGGATCACACCACCTACCGAATCGTCAGCGGGAACGAGCAGCGGAAGTTTCGCTTGGATATCACCGTCAATCCGAGCGGAGAGGGCGCTTTTCTGCACTTGGTCTCTACAGGAGGGCTGGACAGAGAATTAACCCCCTTCTATCAACTCCTCATCCAAGTTGAAGACAAAGGAGAGCCTAAAAAATTCGGGTATCTGCAGGTAAACGTCACCATTCAGGATATAAATGACAACCCGCCTGCTTTTGACCAGGATCATTACCAGACCAGTGTGTTTGAGGACGCTGCCACTGGCTCCAGTGTTCTCCAAATAACAGCCACAGATCTGGACGAGGGTGCAAATGCTGATATAACATATTTTTTAGATGAAGGAACTCCTTTTCAGATTGACCCTAAGGCTGGGACTGTGATTATAAAGGAGGGGTTGGATTATGAGACCAGGAAAGAGTATTCTCTCACTATCCATGCAGTAGACAACGGCGTCCCCTCTCTCTCAGGCAGGTCAGAAGCAACTATAAAACTGCTTGATGTGAATGACAATGACCCTGTAGTTAAATTTCGATACTTCCCTACCACGTCCAAATTCGCTTCAGTAGATGAGAACGCACAGGTGGGCACCGTAGTGGCATTATTAACAGTTTCCGATTCAGATTCGTCCACAGCTAATGGTAATATTTCCGTTTCTATACTTGGTGGAAATGAACAGAGACATTTTGATGTCCACAGTTCGCCCGTCCCCAATCTGAGCTTAATCAAAGTAGCCAGTGTGCTCGACCGAGAGCGAATCTCCTCCTACAACCTCACCGTTTCAGTGTCAGATAACGGCAGGCCTGTCGCTCGCTCCTCTTTTGCAAGCCTGGTTATATTTGTGAATGATATTAATGACCATCCGCCCATATTTCAGGAAGCTGTGTATAGAGTAGACATCAGCGAGGACATTCCTAAAGGCAGCTACATTAAAGGGGTCTCAGCCACAGATGGAGACTCCGGGCAGAACGCCAATCTCCGCTACTCACTGGTGTCTGGAAACAGTTTGGGCTGGTTTGCCATCAGTGAGAACAGCGGTTTGGTTACCAGCGCAGCGGAGCTCGATAGGGAACTAGCTTCTCAAATAGTGCTGAATATCAGTGCCAAAGACCAAGGCCTGCAGCCGAAAATCTCCTACACCAAATTAATAGTGAATATCACAGACATTAACGACCAGGTCCCCACTTTCACTCAAAGCACATATCACATTTCATCAATCGAGCATTCACCGGCCGGATCCGAGCTTGTGGTGCTGTCCGCCACAGATTCGGATCTTGGTGCCAATGGCACGGTCCGATTCTCATTTGATCCTGAAACCCCCTTAAATGTTCAGAATAAGTTCAGGTTAGATGCAATATCAGGCCGGTTGAGTACAGCCACAGAGTTAGACAGAGAAGAAGAGGGCTCCTATCTGCTGCACATCAAAGCCACAGATGCAGGCATGCCCCCCCTTTACTCCATCTGCAAAGTCAATATCACACTGATGGATGTTAATGATAACAGCCCATTGTTTTACCCCATGCAGTATTTTGCCAATATCAAAGAAAACGAGCCTTCGGGCTCATTTGTGACTACTGTAACAGCTTCCGACCCTGACCTTGGCCGCAATGGCACTGTAAAATATGCCATCACTGCTGGTGACTCTTACAAGTTTCACATCAATAGCAACTCTGGTAAAATCACGACTCTAGTGCCACTCGACAGAGAAGAGAAAACCTCTTATCAGCTGCAGGTCACTGCGACGGACGGAGGCGGATTGCGCTCGAACACGCAAGCTATAGTCACAGTCACTGTTGTAGACACACAAGATAACCCGCCCGTGTTCAGTCAGAAAGAGTACAGCTTTGTTATGTTTGAGAACGTGGCTGTTGACACCATTATTGGCACCGTGTTGGCCACCACAGTGGATCTGAACACAAATATCACTTATTTGATCGCATCAGGAGACCAGCGCGGTCTGTTTGCTATCAAAGGCAGCACAGGGCAGATCACAGCTTCGGGTCTGATAGACAGAGAAGAGCAGGCGTTTTACCAGCTCAGGGTGATTGCAAGGGGTGGGGAGGTTACAGGGGAAGCATTAGTTAATATCACAGTGAAGGATTTGAACGATAATGCACCTCATTTCATTCACAATGTTGAGCATGTCAGCGCTGTGGAGAACTGGGCCACCGGTCACCAAATATTCCAGGCTAAAGCTTCGGATCCTGATGAGGGGACCAATGGTATGGTCATGTACAGCCTCAAACAGAACCCCAAAGCTTTGTTTCACATTCACGAAAGACATGGGTTGATCACCCTCACTGGCCCCTTAGAGGTCACCACCAGCTCCTACCAGGTGGAGGTCATGGCCTCTGACCTTGGCATTCCTCAGCGCACCTCCAGCCTCATTCTCACCATCAGCGTGTATGACGTCAATGACAATGCGCCGGTTTTCGACCAGCTCTCTTACGAAGTCACCATTCTAGAATCTGAGCCGGTTAATAGTCGTTTTTTTAAGGTGGAGGCCAGCGATAAAGACTCTGGACTTAATGGGGAAATAGTGTATGATATTGTTAGCGGTAACACAAATGACGTTTTTGGGATTTTCCCTGATGGGCAGTTATATATTAAGGCAGATTTGGACAGGGAAGTACAAGATCGGTACAGTTTACTGGTGGTGGCCAAAGACAGAGCTGTCGAGCCGTTGAGCGCCAGCGTTAATGTGACGATTCTTCTCGACGATGTCAACGACAACCGTCCGCTCTTCAACAGCACTAATTATGTGTTCCACTTCGAGGAAGAGCAGGAGCGAGGCTCTTTCGTCGGGCTGGTTTTCGCTGAGGATAAAGACTTCGGGCCGAACAGCGAGGTCCGTTACTCATTTGAAACGCCGCAGCCAAATTTCGAGCTGAACACCATCTCGGGCGCATTGACCAGCACGCTACAACTCGACCGCGAATCTCTAATGAGACAGAGAGGTGCAGCGGTGTTCAGTTTCACAGTCATATCCTCTGATCAGGGCCTTCCCAAGCCTCTCAAAGACCAGGCCAAAGTTCAAGTGTACATACAGGACATAAACGACAACCCGCCGAAATTCACCAAAGACATTTACCAGGCCTCTATCTCAGAATCCGCCCAGAACATGACGCAGCTGCTCCGAGTCTCTGCCTCAGACGTAGACGAAAATAAAAATGGCCTTGTTCACTACGACATCGTGGAGGGAAATGAGGAGAAACAGTTTAGCATTGACAGCACTTCTGGTCAAGTTACTCTAGTGGGGAAACTGGACTACGAGACAACACCCTTTTACTCCCTCAAAATTATGGCGGGGGACTCTGGGATTGTGCCTCTGTCATCCACTTGTGTATTGAGCATCAGTGTTCTGGATGATAATGATAACTATCCATCATTTCCCAAATCAACTCTCACAGTGGATGTGCTGGAGAACATGCGGATTGGAGAGCTGGTCGCCTCTGTAACCGCCACAGATGCTGACTCTGGATCCAATGCTGACATCACATACAGCATCTCCGCCACAAACAACCACGGCACGTTTAGCATCAGTCCCAACACTGGCAGCATCTTCCTGGTCAAAAAACTGGATTACGAAACGCAGTCCCTATACAAACTCAACATCACAGCCAAAGACAGCGGGAGGCCGCCCAGGTCTTCCTCCATTCCGGTCATCATTCATGTGAGAGATTTTAATGACAACCCTCCTGTTTTTACACCAGGTGACATTTTTAAGTCCATCCCCGAAAACCTCCCGCTCTCCACCTCCGTCATGACTATAACAGCTCACGACACGGATGCTGACATCAACGGCCAGCTGGAGTACTCCATCGTCATGCAGACTCCTAGAGGAGGTCATTTCCGCATCGACCCCGCGTCTGGAGTGATAATTACGAACAAGGAAATAGACAGAGAGTTCTCCAACCTTTTTGAGCTGACCATCAAAGCGACCGACCAGGCCGTGCCAGTCGAGTTCCGGCGTTTTGCTCTGAAAAATGTTACCATATGGGTGACGGACCAAAATGACAACATACCCGTATTTATCTCCCAGAATGCCCTAGTGGCTGAATCTAACATAGTAATCGGCTCCATTCTGACAACAGTAGTGGCTTTTGATCCTGATGAGGGTGCCAACGGGGAGGTGGAGTATGAACTCGTAAGAGGAGATTCGGACACCTTTATCATGGACCGCTACAGTGGAGATATCAGACTCGCCTCTCAACTCATTCCCTCAAAGCTCATCTACAGTCTGACCGTGTCTGCTACAGATCACGGCACGGACCGCAAGACCTCACGGACGGAGCTGACCATTATCCTCCAGGGTTCGGAAGGCCCGGTCTTCTCCCAACCCAAATACATCACTATTCTAAAGGAGGGCCAACCACCTGGAACCAATGTCATCTCTTTGGATGCCTCCAGTCCACGTGGCACCGGCACAAAGGTGGAGTTTTTTATTGTTTCAGTCCGGAGCGGAGGGAAGGCCGCAGGCCGGCTTTTCACCATCGGACGCCACTCTGGGATGATCCAAACAGCTGCAGAACTGGACAGGGAGCAAGGCTCGGACCTCTACTTGATAGACGTGTACGCCATCGAAGCCGACGCCAGCCAGCCCAGAACACAGCATGCTGAGGTGAGTAATCACTTTTTTTGGGGGGGTGTCAGTGATTTTGATGGCTCTTGCATATTGTGTGAAAGGAAATCTATGGGAACACATTCTGAAACATGTGCTGAAGTCATTTGTGTGAATGTGGTGGAAAAACATAAGCGAGAATATGAGTGAGTGTTGGATAACCGTGTGTGCATTACTAAAGTTCCTGCTTGTTTTCCCCCCTGTTCTTTTCTAGACGATCTGGGTTGTATTAAGTATAAATTGCTTTGCACTTGAGATTGTGGGCTTTGTTTTTTGGCAGGCTAGCTGTATTGTTTCAGCTCGGAGAGAGTGCAGGCCTTAATCTCAGAGTGAAGCGCTCGCTGTGCAGAGAGAGGGGAACCCTGGGTAAAATGTGCTGCTTTGCATTCCTGCTGTGACTGAACTAATCTCTGTTATCAGCAGTGACAAATTCAACAAATCAGACGCCCAGACAGCGTGAATGCAGATATTAATAACACGAAACCATGGGATGGAATTGTTTGTTTCTTTCTTATTGTAATCGTTTTCTGGCCAGGGAAAGGCGGAGTAAAAGGGAAATGAGCGAGGGAGATCCGTGTGTGGGTCTCAGATACCTGTCCCCCGCCGAGTAAGCAGAGGAATTAGCCGGGGTTTGAACGCCTCAGGCGATGTCGGAGCAGGGTGGTCCTTGAGACCCTGCTTTGTGCCACCAGCTTTGCCTGAACAGGCAATAAGTGACCATTAAATTCAGCTGACCCTCTAAGTCTCAGTGAATAGAAATGTTCTTTCAGAGGAGGCTGAGAGGAGTAAGAGGAGGAATCTCTAAAAGTGAAACTTAATCCGCACGTTCAGTTGGTACACTGCGACGCATCTGCATTGCTCCCGCTAAACTCTCCCTCGAGGGATAGAGTTAAACTCTCGGCTGCAGGAACCAGATGAAATTCTACACTGGGCTTGTGGGTTTGTGTGCGCAGGCCTCTGCTCAAATGAAAAACAAATGTGATTCTATATATGTGTGTGTTTTGGAAATTTCAACTGGAACCGAAAATGTTATATTATTACAGGCTTGATGATTTGCGTTTATAAAGTGGATTTTTTTCCTTCTCATTCTCTGCTGCTTGTGATGAAATGTGCTTTGTGTTAGAGTCTTGAAAATAGCTTCCCGAGAGGCGTTGCTCTCCATGCCGAGAGACAGAGAGTGAGCGTAATTGAAGTCAAAATGGTTTGGGTTTGCTTTGGTTTGTTTTGTGAGGGGGTGTCATCGCTTGTGTCAGCTAACTCATCTGAGGTTGTATTAAAGTGTCCATGTGAAGTGAAGATCATGTGCTTACAGCAGTGACAATGAAAGCAGATGTGGGTGACATTAGAGCTGCTTAAACTATGTGTGTGTGTGTGTGTGTGTGTGTCTACTTAACCATATTTGAGGGGGGAAATGAGGTCCTCAATTGTTAGTTTTTTAGAAATGTAAAAACACAGGATGTTTTCTGTTGGGGTTGCTCTGCAGTATATATAAGTGGCTGAATGTAACATTAAAAGTCTATGCATTGTCCCATTTGGAAGTAAATGTTGTGTTTGTGATTGTTTGGCCTCACAGTTTCAATGCAGAATAACTTGTTTTCTTAAATAGTACTCCTCTTGTTTGCCACTAAAACATCCTTAAATTTAGAAATCATGCAACCTTACTTAAGATGATGCTTGAAAGAAGGGAGAAAACAAGAAAACAAGTTTTGGTCTCTTATAAAAATGTTGCTTCTTAAGGATTTGTATTTGATTTGGGGATTTTAAGATGTTTTACAAAGACAAGGAAAACATACTGATTATCCCATTTGGAAATGTAATATGAAATATATCGAAATATATTGCTTCTGACAAACTATGTTAAATCATCTCTCTTTCCATCTCAACCACTGGACATTATCTGAAGCACTTTGTAGTATGATGTATATGAATATGATAATAATTCAGTATTGCTGTTGTTCTAAAGTGACTCCACACAGTGATTTTATGACTCTCTCTCTCTCTCTCTCTCTCTCTCTCTCTCTCTCTTCTGTCTGATTCTGCTGCTGTGATGTGTGTGTGGTTTCTCTCATATGACTGGTTTAGGGCTGATTACTAGTCTCTCTTCTTTCTCTCTTTTCTCTTTGAGCATTGGGAGGCTGAACCGTGTCTCTCTCTAGGCTCAGTATCTGTGTGTACATCACTCCCTGAGCATCACACCTGTGTCTGAGTGAACTTCTGTAGCCAATCAGAATCACTTGAGTCTTGGGTTTGAGGGCATAACTGTAGGTTTGGTTCAAGTTAAACAGACATCACTCACAGTAGGTTAATAAAGTGAGCATATGCACTGTAAAAAGTTGTTTGTTGTTTATCGGAGTAAGTGTTACATGAAAACAGCACTGTGTGCTCCTGTGAATGACTGTAAAGGGTTTGAAAAGTAAAGGGTTAAGTGTAATGGTGTGCTATTTTTTCTCGCGGTGAGGTGTGTGTTTACTCCGAAGCGCAGCTGAAAGCGTTTAGAGAAAGTGAATCATTGAAAATAAATCTTAAATTATTTAAATGATGTGTATTTTTCTTTCCTCAAAGTTCAATTGTTTTATGTATAAATCTAACAACACTTATTAGATTTGTACTTAAAATTTGCCATTGAGGTAAGAAAAATACACATCATTTAAGATTTATTTTCTGTAAACATGTCTTATGCAATTAATATTTCCTTTAAAAACAAACTAATATTTTACAGCAGAACAGGACGAGAACACTGCTTTAGTGTTTGGAGAAAAGCATCTGCTAAAATCATAAATGTAGTTTTGAGAATATGTCAGTGAGTTTGTCACATATTTATGCTTTTATCTGTAATTTAATTTTCCTGTTATTCTGATAGAGTATTGGATTCATTTGTGTGTCGGTTTATATATAAGCTACTAAAACACAGCTAACAATTAATGCCCAAAATATGAGGAGCATAAATGTCCTCCATTAAACAACATACAATGCACAGGAAGTTGAGACAGGAAGAATCACATCGCTGATGCATTCTGGGAAATGAAGTGTATGTGCAGTGCAAAAAAAAAAAAAATTGTGTTTTAGTCTTGTTTTTCGAGTTTAAGTATCAAAAGATGCTTGAATCAACAGGAATTTACTGGAGAAGCAATGAGTAAATGAAAAGAAAATGAAGTGAGTTTATGAATAAATCAAGAACAGATGTCTGTCAATGGAGTCAGAAATAGGAACTTCATTCGAATCAAGATGCATTTTACTGGAGATACAGATTGACATGAGATATTAATCCTGACTTTCTGAAAACTGAATCAACTCAATCAAGTGAGTTTACGCTTAACTCAAGAACAAATATCTGTCAGTGGAGCCAGAAACAGAAATTTAACTCAAGGACAAAACAAGATTATTTTTCTGACCTCAGAAGATATTTGATTTTGTTTTAAGCCAAAGCGGACTCAATTTTGATCAGTTTCTCCGAAAACAAGACTGATTATCTCAAGTAATTTAGCATCTTTAGTAAATGTATCCTGATTTAAGACTGGAAAACAAGACGAGATCCTGCAGAAGAACATGATTTTTCTCAGTGCAGTGATGGTTGACTTCACTGACAGTGAATCTAATATTGTCTGGATCTTTCTCTGTGAGCTGAGAGATGAATGCATGTGTTTGCGCTCATAGATACGGATGTTTGCTGTAATCGTCTGATTGTAAAGAGACGGAGAATGGTGCAGGAGCAGCCGCATGTGTTTGTGTGTTCGGCTGCGTAATTGATAGCAGCTGCGTGTGTTTTTGAGTTTTGTGCTACACTTTTACAAACTCAGCATGATTGTGTCTTTCTCTGTTCGTCTGTCTGAGCGTGAGAGAGTGTGTGTGTGTGTGTGTGTGTGTGTGTGTGATGGCTGACAGTGATTTATGTGTGTGTTTGTGGCACTGATTGTGGGTCAGGCTTCAGGAAGTGGCTTTGTGAGTAAATTCAGTCGATTGAGTTGATCTGAGTTTAGAGACACAAAAGCTTCATTGACACATTGATGCACTTGAGGAAGAGCAAATGCAACATTTCTGATTTTCATTTAAGCTTTTAAGTTCAAGTTTTGAATTTATTTTATTTAATAACAACAACACTATCATAATTATTATTACATATTTTTTTAATCTGAACTAGGTTGAAAGATAAAAAAAGACAGTTTTTATTATAAAAATATAATTGCCATTTAAAAAGGAAGCGCAAACTTTAACTGTCCATAAAAAATATATCATATTGCATATTTAAAGCATAACTGTTTTCAAATATAATGCATATTTGTATAATTAAATATTAAATATTATGTTAAATGAAATAAGAAAATGCTTTTGTACTGTGCAATTAAATAATGAGTAATTAATAATAAATTAGTTAATAAATTATACAGTTTTTATCAAATTTTATTTAAGCTTTTTTTCAATTAATGTATCATCATACATACTTGTATAATTAATTACAAATATTAAATAAAATAATAAATATAGTTTTTTATAATAATTTTGTACTATTCCGTTAAAAATGGATTTAATACTAATAATAAATATTATTATTATGAAAATGATGATGATGATGATGAAGGGTCTCCTGAAAGCAGCAGATCCTGAGCTGCTCTCGTGTAAATGAACACAGCGCTGTGATCTGAAACAGTGTGTATATGTTTATTTTGCTCAATCATAATGAGCCTTATTGTAAAGTCAGTTTTATTTTGAACAATCTCTCATCCTAATATGAACTTGTGTTCGGTCAGTCTCTCCAGATTATGAATTATGAACTGACAGGTGTTTGTGTGCTTCACAGTGAGACGGCCGGGAGTATTTGTGAACCGTGTGTGTGTGTGTGTCGTCTCTGCGTGTCGCCTTTGTGTGTGTGTGACAACTGACAGCCATGCTGCTCAAACCATGACGTGTTTATTATTTCCCATCATGCCTCTCTGCGTGCAGAGCCACAGCCACCAGATGCTAAAGTCTCCTCCTGTGGTCAGACGATGATTTTTGACGTCATTCTCGTGTTTCTATTCACTGACACATGAAGTGTGTCCGTCAGGATTAATCTTTACACATTTGGGTGCACAGATATGTCTAATAAATATGGAGCTTTTTAGTAAGAGAGTGACGCTTTGCAAATGCTTTAAGACCCTCAAAATACACATCATTAATTATTATTTTTTATTATTATTTTTGAACCAGGAATGTATGGAGTCATATTAGGTGTTGAGAATACTTTTTATAAAATTATCTACTGAGTTCTATTACTGTCAGAAACTTTTGTAAAATATATTTGGCTTTTTTTCTCATTTCACTCACACATTAGGGACTGAATTTTGTTGATGAATATAAATATGTATATAAACCGATGAATCATTGCAGGATGAAAAATGATCACTTTAATAAATATATATGTTGTTTTGTTAGAAATATGTAGGTTTCATAAATTTGGACTGTTTTTGAGCAGTCATGAGTTCGGGATTTAATTAAATTCCATTCATTCCAATGGGGTTCATACTGGTAACCTTCAGATACGTTCTCATAATCTATCAAAACTTCTTCTTCTTCTTCTTCTTCTTCTTCTTCTTCAAAAAAAAAAAAAAAAAAAAAAAAATATATATATATATATATATATATATTATTATTTTTATTTTATTTATTTTTTTGCATCACACATTTTTTTTTTTTTGAGTTTCATGTGTACTTTTACATTAATATGTACACTTTTGCATTAATAACAGTAATCAAACTTAGATTTTTTTTATATTCACTCACTCAATTTGCTGATTAGATACAATATGGTTTTATTTGAAAATATGACGTTATGACTGTATAAATTAATGATTTGGGTTAAACATGCACAGATTTTGAATGCATTATCAGGTTCAAGCTCTTAAATCAGTCTGATTTGAGTCGTAATCTGAGACGTTTCCACTAGGGCCTGATCTCAGACCTGCTTCAGGTGTTTGAGGTGTGTGTCGGCTGTCGTCTGACCCCTGCATTACGTGTCTGTGTGACTGTATTAGCCACGAATGTTATTTCAGCCTTTACACAGTCGCCAGGATTGTGTGTCTCCAAATCCTTCAAACAGCCTCGAAAAATGAGAGCTGGAGCTGGAGAAAGCTGCTTGCAGACGCTAATGTCTTCCATATGACTCCTGGATGTTGAATTTGCTCGCTCAGATAACTCTGTTTGGAGGGTTACTTCAGCACAAATGGAAACCCAGTCATTGTTTCTCACCCTCGTGTCGTATGAGTTTCGTCCCTGTTTAGCTGAATCTCTGAGGTGCTCTCGTCAATCATAGATGTATTGTTAAAGACTCAACAGTAGTTTTTATGACTCTGCTCCCATCTAAATCCCATCTTGCACTTTTATGTTGTTATTCACTGAAAATCTTGCCGTCTGTTCATGAAATGATTAAATACGGCTTGTGGAGATGCGACACAACAGTTTTGATGTTATGATGCATTAAGATTTTTTACTCCAGCGTATAAAGAATGATCAGTGACTGAGCAAGTTTTCACACAAGACTATTTTTTGTTTTGTATTGCGGTAATGAGAATCTAGCTTAATTTAAATGATTTTTTTTTAATAATACACTGTAAAATATGATGAAGTTTTAAATAAAACAAAGATGACTGGAATATGTTTTACAAGAAAATTATAAAAATGCCACAGTTAATTCAGTGTGTAACTTTTGTAATTGTTTGTGAAATTCACTAGAAATTTCAGAAATTCTTTTTACGATGCAGTAAATGAATATTTTGTAGAGTCTCAGCAGGCTTTACTCTGTTTAAAAATAGCTGTTTTAATAAACAAAATATAATTTAAATCCTTTTTTCTTTTCATTTTCCCTTACATTCTGTTAAACATCTCGTATGGATGTTATAACCCAGGGTTATAGTTAACTAAAACTAAAACCATTAAAGAAAAAAGAAAAAAATTTTTTTTGCATAAAATCAAATAAACTTTGACCAAAATAAAATTATAACTTAATATTTTCTGCAGCTTGCCAAGGCAATGCTTCTCATTTGCATTCAACAAAATAATAATAATAATATTAACTAAAACTGAAATGTAAATAGAAATAGAATAATAAATAGAAAATATAAAAAGATACATTTATGCATTTTAGAAATATAAAAGCTAACTCTAGAATATTAATTTCAATATTTTAAAATATAATAAAAAAAATGTATAAAATATGAAAAGTAAAAAAAAACAATAATAGTTTGTAATTGCACTTAAGTAAGACTGTTAAGAAATGTTTTTGGTCAAATCATCTGTCTCTGGGTTTATGGAGCAGTCGCCTTTAATCATATCTCATCATAAACAACAACATAATGTTAAAAGCTGAAGACATCATTCATATTTCATAATGATTCATAAAATATGTTGACACGTTTCATCTGTTTTTCCTCTCATTTGGGTAATTATGAGGAGCTTCATTAGAGCTGCTCTTTATTTATGATGTTGTTTGTTGTTAGTTATGTGCATAAATCAGAAACTCATTAATTACACAAAGCTGACGGAGAGCGGAGAAACCCCAGGATGTCCCACAAACGGTTTGATCTTTATACTAGCAAGATCCTCTCAAGCCCTTTCCTCGCTCTCTCTCGTAGCGTGAAGGATTATTGTGTGAGTGTTATCCTGTTTCACAGATCCTCGGATGTTCATTCATTCTGTCCTCAGCGTTTTCACCTGCCACATTCAGAAAACAATCAGTTTCTGGCTGGAAATCAGTCTGTACTTTAAATATCAATCATATTTTCCAAATGTTCTCGACTTTCTTTGATATTTAGGACAGATTAATGTATATAGTGACCATTTGTGCGAAGAATAATCAATCATTTTTTAATTTTTCAAAATCGATGCGTGTAAGAACCAATGAGATTTCCTTCACTCCTTTGTTGCATGTGCTTTTTTTCTTTTTTTATAAAATATATGACATATCATAGTATGACATAAACAATTACAATAAAACCTCTACGTTGCAAAAAACAAAAAAACAAAAACAAAGTTCAGTATTTTTGTCTTGTTTTCCAGTAAAATATCTAAACATCTTTAAATCCAGGTACATTTACTGAAGAAGTAAAATGACTTATTATTAGGGATGTAAAGATACGCGTATTCGTATTGAACCGTTCGGTATGAGGCTTTCGGTTCGGTACGCAGTACGCATTATGTACCGAACGGTTCGTTGGAAAATGGCCAATGCGTTTAACAGACCAGAAATAGAAAATCCTCCAATAACCAACAGGTCTGGTGTATGGGTGCATTTTACCAATCGATCGGGGCATTCAAACAAGCACAGAAATCAAAATGGACTAGAACTGTACTGTGTCGGAATTTCCTGAGCAGTACGATACAATTAACAGGCCTGCACGTTATTAGATAGAAGAACTGTTATAAATAGAACGTATGCACGGGCGGTTTTGAAAACTCCACCTACTTTGCTCTTGGCATAGTGCAGCGCAACTCGCGCTGTATCTGAAGGGCAACACTGAGCCCAGGGTCCCGCACCGCGCGTACCGCGTCCTGTGTGAAAGACCCTTTAGCCATTTTGCAACGAGCCTTCGGTGCGTACTGAGTGAGCGAGCTAGTGGAAACGCAGGTTTTAAGAACATGCGTAATTGAGCCCCGTTATAATATTCCTTCACGAGCCCATTTCAGCCAGACCATAATTCCTGCTTTGTTCCAAAAAACATAAGCCCTATAGAGAACCAATTGAGTAAAAACACACCCAATATAAAGAGTTATAGAGTTCCATATAAAAAGTTACATCTTTGTATTTGTTCATAACTACTTCAACAATATAACATTTTCATTTTTTTTTATAAGGAGCTAAAATAAGACAAGCATTTTAAAAAAAAAAGTTTAGAATTTTTTGTTTATTATTATTATTATTATTTTTTTGTTGTTGTTGTTGCATGTTACGTGAACCACAAAGTTATTTTGTATAAGATTTTAAAAAATAGCAACTAACATTTCAATCTATTTATCAATTGTATACAGTGTCACTTTAGGATCATTGCTATGCTATAAAATACTATGTTAATATTTTGAGTCTTCTTGTTAATTGTACTTCAAGTTTTAGTAATTGTGTTGTGTTTCAGTAACTTATATATTTATTTTATTAATTTTTATTTCAGTTTTAGTTTTTTTTTTTAATATATCCAGTTATACGAAATGAAAATGAGAAACTAGCAGAAGTAAAATCGTTTTGTTTTTTTTGTCAGATATCTTTTTATTTCAAGTATTGAAAATCTAAATTTCAGTTTTAGTTAACTAGTATAACTCTGAGAGTATATAAATAGTGATGTATAAATAATGATGGGGTTTATTATTCAGGAAGGCTAGCTGTGTTTAATTGGAACAAATCCAATTAATTGAATGACTGCTCATCTTTCCGAGGATTGTAGCATCTAAAACTTCCCACTGGCTCTTCCAGCACAAAAGCTCCTGTGTTTCAGTCAAATTCCTGCAATTTTCAGGAAATTAATCTGTTTTTTTTTTTTAGGCGTGAGCATCGAGTCTTTAGAGCGTAATGCTCTTAGCAGGTCATTAAGCTCTTTGAGCGTGTAACGGCGCTTCTCTGATCACTGACACTTTAATAAAGTCGTTTTAAGTTCAGCCGACTGAATCTTGCACCTTTATTGGCGTCTCCATGGCTCCGGGGAAGCGAGGAGCATTCAGCGCCGTCCATGAGCTTTTACATGCAAATGTGTGAAGAGAAAGAGCTTTCAGTCGCTCGGCTTTTCTCTCAATCGTCTCCGTCTGACAGCAGCGCACTAAAGGAGCTCTTAAAGCGTGAAAAAGCCTTACATCTCCTGTCCATCTCTGGCTCTCTCTCTCCGCTGGGTCAGAAAGTTGCTCTTGATGTCTGCTCTTTAACTTTCCTCACATTCCCGCCATATTCACTTCCTCTTCTGGGCAGCCAGATAAAGAGGGGATGCGAGAGGAGGACTATGTCGAATCGACCACAATCACATCCTTTCCAAGTGAAGAGAGAGGTGAGGAGAGGCCCCCGGTGTCAGGACGGGTCAGAGAGCAGTGCATGATGGGAAAAGGACTGGGCAGAGAATGAGGGACTAAATATATGCTTCATTCTACAATGAACGCTTACAGAGCAAAAGTCCATAAATAAACATGAAACTTTAAATGCAATGTTGATGGAGATATATCTAGTTTCAGATCAGACCATTAAAAAAATCAGTATACGTATAAGATTTTTAAAAAATCAGTTTTGTTGGTAAACTTAAATTATACTGAACTGACTTAAAACATTAAGTTGAATCTCATAAAATTTGCATTATTATTGTAAATTAAAATAAATAAATATTTGTAATACCTATATAAAATAAAATATAATAAACAAACTTTCATTTTATTTGAGCTAGTTTCCAAGGAAACATTTCTTATGTTTGTTTTACTAAAATGACTTAAAATTGTACATTTAAAAATGACTGACATTAATATATATGAATAAGAAATTAATAAAAAATTATATTTAAAGACAACAAAAAATGTATGTAAAAAAATTACTTAAATTAATATGAAAGCAGAAAAAAATTACAAATATTAATAAAAATATGATTTCTCAATGATACTGAAATAACACTGGTTCAGGTAATACAGAAACATATGTTACCCAGATTTATTGATCACATTAATTTCCACGTTGCCTGTAACTGTATTTATTTAATTGAAAATAATTCTGAACCAGATTTTTATGCTAAACTCACTTAATTTTGATGCATTTTTCTGAAAACAAGACTTAATATCTTAGTTTTTTTTAGGCAGAAATAGTGAGAAGAAAATAAATATATATATCCTTTTTTCTTTTCTTTTTTGCAGTGAATTATTTAAATTCCTCAAACGTTCAGATTATTTAAGCTGTAAATGGCACTAAATTTCCCAGATTCCGACTTTTGGATGCATTGTATGTAGCCTGTAGTGTGTGTGTGTGTGTGTGTGTGTGTGTGAAAGAGAGAAAGAGAGAGAGAGAGAGGCATGTATGGAGGGGTTGTTGTGTGTGTTTGTGTGTTATTGTGTGATTCGAGGGGGACACAAGAGGGTTAAACAAAGGCATTGAGCTGAACACAGGCCCCAGTGTGCTGCTGCATGTGTGTGTGTGTGTGTGTGTGTTTCTCTTGTAAAGTTGAAGTGCCACTTCCCCCCGGTCAGTGCTGAGAGTGTGTGAGTGTGTTTCAGTGTTTGCTCTCTGACTTCACCTCGACAGACTCATGCTTCAACACTTGATCTATTTGCATCTGTACAGTAGATTTCATTTCCAATGCTTAACGATAAAAGTTTTTTCTCAACTTCTGCTGCACTTACATGCACCAAATTTTACAGTTGTATTGCTATCTATGTTATGAAGTTTTTTACTGAGGGGTTTGTTCATATTTCATTCACAGTGATTTATGCAGCGTTTATTTCTAAAAACATTGTGGAAATCGCTTTTTTTATGGGTATGAGTTTTTTTCTCCACTTCAGCAGCACTTACAAACACCAAAACTTAGAGTTTTATTCCTCTCTATATTCTGAAGGTTTTTGTAGAAGGGTTTGTTCATACTGCATATCATTTCAAAATTTTTTACACATCTTATTCTTAGACACTTGACAGTATTATTTTCTGATTTATGGAGTGATAAAAAGAGAAATTGTAAATAATAATATTTAAAACATTTCTTAGCTTTTCTTTCCTTTTTTGTTGCTCAACATTGTGAATGTGAAATTGTATGCTACAAATTCATCAGTATAAATGTAAGGTCAACAAAACAACTTTTGTTTTTTCTCTTCTTCAGTTCTAAAAAAATATATTTAAAGAACTTTTTGCTGCTCTCCACAATCATTTACAGCTCTAGAGTTTTTCTGTAACTGCTGACTCATTTGTGTGTTTTAATTTCTCCAAGGGAGTTTAAGGAGAAACATCTGGTTTCGTATTTATAATTTTGACACTCCGTCGTCGTAACCCCACTAGACCTCACGGGAGGCTTCTTGACCTCTGAACTCACAGGGGTCGTAGCAGGAAGCCTCCCTGACCTTTGACCTCTGGGCGAGAGCAGGCAGAGTCCTGAGGGTGAATAAGTTATGGCTGTAACTCCAGCAGTGTGACTGTAAATCACTGCAGCACTCGTATCAGGGACGGACCGCGCTGGAATGTGCTGATCCCACCACGAATCAATCACATTAACACCAGCAGAAACGTCCTGAGAGAGCCTGACCATTCCCAACACGAGGTTCAGAGATGTGTAAGTGTAGAGCTGAAAAATATATCTCAACAGTTATGTATTTGCCTCAGGGTTATTAAAAGTTAACTAAAACTAAAATTTAAAATCAAATATTACTTTAAATAAAATATACTTGAACTGAAATTAAATCGAATATATTTTTTTTCAGTTAGTCTATGCAACATCTAAAATAAACTTCAGAGGATGTTTATATGAACATTTATTTCAACTAAAAAGTCACATTGAAAACATTTTTATTTAATTTATTCATATTTCAAATAGTTGTATGAAACAGAATCCATTGGAATCAACAGTTTGAACGATTCACTCTTTCGTAGCAATTTAGCTTGAACTGTCAAATGCACAGAAAAGTCAAATGAGGTATTTGTAATAACAAAGCAGAAATAAAGTAACAAAAAAAAGTATTTTATGATATATATTGTTATCATGAAATAAGATTTTGATCATATCACACACCTCTAGAAATTAATGTAACTCATCAACTTTTTTTTTTTTTTTGCTCAAGCAGCATTTTTGCTTGTGATGTGTAAATCACGTCTTTTTTATGCAAATTATTCAACTAATAACATGCAATCAGGCCAAAATTGTAGGCCAGATAAAAAGTGCACGTTCACAGTATTGTTAACTGAGTATGCAGTACATCTCCCTACAGTCATAAAGATCACACGGTGGAACTAAACGCCTGCAAGAACCATAAATTCATCCAGTGGTGGAATGAATTCAGTTTTAAGATTTGCTGTAAATTGAAAAAAAACAAAACACACAACTTAACACAAGTCAAAGCAGCGGCTGAGATTCTGCTCACCTCATCAACTGTGTGTGTGTGTGTGTGTGACTTGAAGAATAATGGAAGAGGAAACAATGTGAAATGATTCCTCTGGGTTGGACGAGTCTTTCACAGCGTTTGGCTCTCAGAGAGCGAGTCTGATCCAGACGTGAACCATCACTCACACAAACTGAAATAAGACAAAACAAGACATGAATATGGAAGTGTTTTTATAAACAGGGTTCAGATATCAGACCTTTCGCCCGCTGTTGGTCTCGTAGCAGCAGCTGCATGTATGAGCTTTCACTGACTTTATATTTGATCCATCAATGTGGCAGAATTATGACTGCAAACAGTATTCTTCCTCATTATTATTTTTATTGTTTTCTACTGATTAATCGCATTCAAAATAAAAGTTTTTGTTTACATAATGTATGTGTGTGTGTACTGTGCACATTTATTTTGTGTATAATAAATACACACACACACACACACACACACACACACACACACACACATATATATATATATATATATATATATATATATATATATATATATATATATATAATGTAAACAAAAACTTTTGTTTTGGATGTGCTTAATCGTGATTAATCATTTACAGCACGATTTTTTACGAGTACGAATATCAAAACATTCTTAAATCAAGATTTTCTTGAGAGGCACCATGCCATATTAAATTAATTTGTTGCTTTCTGAGAAGTTTCTCCATTGGATTATGTTATTTTTTAAAGATTTTTATTTTGTCATTTTACATTTCATGTAAATGCATCTTGAATGGGGAATTTATTTTATTTAAAAAAAATGTAGTTATCTTTTTTACCGTAAACAAGTAAAAAATACTCTGTTAGAAAAAAAAATTTTGCAGTGTAAAGAAAAAAATGCAGAAACATCTAGAATATCCATGTGCTGCAGTATTTCTGTCCTGTTTTCCAGCACAATCATCCTTATATTTGTCCTGTCTGCTGTCTGTGAAGTCACCTGACCTCGGCAGCGCAGCTGATTGGCTGAAACCCTGCAGTGTATTTCTAGGTGACTGACTGTATTACATCATTCTGAAAGGATTCGTTTTCTCTGGGAAATGTCAAGAAGAGAGCAGCAGAAGACAGACAGATCTGGGGCCTTTCAGCATGCATTAGTGTTAGATTTGTGCAGGAACTATAAGCGCTGGTTGTGTGTCAGCGGAGTTTCGTGCGTTCACTTGGACTGAGAGCGTAAACACACGATGCATAGAGAAGATCTCATTCTGATGGAAACCATGAGGTCAGGATTTATACAACTCTATCTGTGATCGAACACAAACACGCACGTTTAGCTCACGCTGTTGCTCTGTTATCAGCTCTGATCCTGCTCCATTACAGACAGATCAGTGTTTTACTGTAGTACAAGTGCAGTAAACTTGGATTCAGTGCGGCTGAAGTTTACTGTGTTAATCAGACCTCAGAATATATATGGACAAGCATTGTGGATTTAGAACACAGCACAAGGGAACTTTTAACACAGAACATTAGACAAAAAGTTTGAAATCAGCTGTAAGAAATTATGTTTTTAGTACTTAAGGAAAACAAAACCTTTTTATTTTATTTTAGTTTGGCTTGAAATGCACTGAATTCACTAAAATGTGAATATAGCAGTGATTAAATGCATGTATTATTGCATGTCATTAGTTACTAATGACTAATTGTGTGATGCTTCTTTATTTAAGGACTTTAGCAGAGTTTAGCAGAGTCAGATACAGTTCATCTAACAGTGAAAATACATCATGCCAAACCTCCATGACTTAGTCTTCTGTGAAACACAAAAGAAGATGTTTTGAAGAACGCTGAGGTTTGAACAACAATGGACCCCACTGACTTTAATTGTACGCTGTGGACAAAAAGCGGTGAAATGTTTCTCAGAATATCCTCTGTGTCATCATGAGAGAGACCGTTTTCATTTTTTGCTGAACTGTCCCTTTAAGAAGCTCTGATTGTCATGTGATTGCTGAATGTTTAAGTGGAAGTAAATGATTGTCATTTATCACCTTAAATATTAAAGAGAAGATGGAATATGTGTTTTTAACTGAAGGGTGAGGTTTTTATCCTTCATAGATTCAAACAGCAATCATGTCTTAAACATTATTTTTGTAAAAAAAATTATTTAAAGGAATGAAAGGGAATAAAGAAAGTTACATTTACATTTATTAAGTAATGCATTTAAACTATTTGCAAATCATGTTTTTTTTATAAAAATGTGTCTAATATGTTCAAAATGGCTCTTTAAATGTTTCTTGTCTCGTTACATTAATTGATATATACTATTTTTGGATAATGACACCAACTTTTCAATATGTGCAGTTATTGCAGTGAATTAAATCAACATTAAACTGAACTGATTGAAGCTGCTTTGAAACGATCTGTGCTTTATGAAACACTGTAGAATTAAAGGACTGATGAAAAAGTAGTTTGCATCACTGGATTTTGCTGTCGGTCATTTAACATTTCTGTCACAAACAAGGCAGATATTATTAAATGTCTGGCTCACATCTCCATCTTTGATGTGATTGGTCATCTCAGTTATTCTGACGCTGATGGGTGTAATCAGGAATATCAGACTCTGAGGGTCAGTTTGTCTGTATCTTATGGCTGCAGTAACACTGTGAGGTTTCCTGTAGTTTATTGTGATGAAGAGACTCTGAGAGAGACCGACGCTCCTCCGGTGGTCCCTGAGACCCCATTATACCAGACATTAATAGAGACATCAGATTACAGCTCAGTGTCCTGAGAGAGAGCGCGGGGTTAATAACACACACACACACACACACACTGTTTCCAGTCTCTCTGTGTCAGGATTTGTTGCGTATGAAGTTAAACTCAGGGTTTCATTCTTGGGCTGTAATCACAGGGTTTATTTGATGCGTTTCACTGAATTCATGAATCAACACAAACACACAGAAACTCACGTCTGTGAAGACACTAAACATCAGAATCTGTTCCAGCGATCAGATCATTGAGACCAACCTTAAAGGAGCAGTCCGTCCCAAAAATAAACATTTGATCATCAGACAGATGAAAGTACTTTTGTTTTGTACAAACTTTCAGAAGTTCGGGGCTGGTGAGATTGTGTAATGTCTCTGAAAGAAGTCTCTTCTGCTCACCGAGGATGCATTAATTTGATCAAAAATACAGTAAAAACTGTGAAATATTATTCTGATGTAAATCATCTGTTTTCTGTGTGAATCTGTGTTAAAGTGTAATGTATTTCTGTGATGCTCCGCTGTATTTTCAGCATCATTCCTCCAGTCTTCAGTGTCACATGATCTTCAGAAATCAGAATCATATGATGATTTACTGCTCAAGAAACATTTCTGATTATTATCAGTGTTGAACACATTTGTGCTGAATAATGCTTTTGTGGAAAGTGGGATACATTTTATTTTTCATGATTCACAGATGAATAGAAAGTTCAAAACAAAAGCTTTTATTTGAAACAGAAATCTTTTTTTACATTAGAAATGTCTTTTTTTTCATTAATTTCCTTTTAAAAAGACCCACAAACTTTTAAAAGCGTGTGTGTGTCTGTGTGTGTGTGTGTGTGAAGAAGGACTGAATCACTGTGGTTCTTTTCTCTCTTTATCACATTGACTTTCAGTCTTTCTGAATGTTACGGATGAGCTCTTCTCTCTCTCTCTGATGGTCGGTGTGTGTGTGTGTGTGTGTGTGTGTGTGTGTTAGAGAATGGAGGACACACACACACACACACACACACGTAGAGCTGTTAAATACTGTGCATTAATGAAGTCTCCTCTCTGAGAATGTCCCATCATTCCTCCCTCGTCCGACAGCAAATGAACGAGAATAAAGTGGAGAAAAGAAGGCCACTTCTTTGGATTTCTATAGGCCTGCCTCGCTTTCATCAGCGTCTCTCTCGCGCTTTAATCCAGAGGATTTATGGGTGAAGTAAAGACTGATAACGTGTGTGTGTGTGTGTGTGTGTGTGTCTTCTAAGTGTTTTCCATGCAGATGATGTTTTTGCACCTTGGGCTGGTTTCAGAAATCTCTATCTCAGGCTGTTTTCTCATCTCTTGCTCTCTCAGAGATGAGGTTGCTTTAACATCTCAGATCTTTCTCCTAGACAGAGAGAAATGGAGAATCTGCTGAACTCAGAGATGTACCACTGATCAGAATAAACCCAGAATCCTGACGAGTCTTTGTGTGATTTCCAAATGAGCAAAGAGGGTCACTAATGAACAAATCAACAGCTTCGAAGACTCGCGCTCTTCTATCAAAATAACACTTTGATGGTTTAAGTGTCTAAAAATGAACAAGTTAATTCATAAGTGCTAACATTGTAATTTTACAGTTGTAAAAAATAAAATAAATATTATTATTAAAAATTTGAAAGAGTAATCTTCAATAAAAAATGTATTACAATTAAGATTATTAATATTATTACTCAATAATGAACTTATAATATTTATGCAATAATATTTATGTTGTTGTATATTTTTATTTAGTCATAATAATAATAATAATAACTTATTTTCTCTTTCTCTCTCTGATATATAACGGGCTCGGGGAAGTTTCTTCATTCCTCTGAGTCTCTGTTCAAACCCTCGTCTGCCGTCTACACGAGCAGCTGTCTTCTGAGGGAGCGTCCCAAACCTGTCTGGATCACACTTCACTCACAGAATCTCTCAGACAGAATTAAGACATGATGAAGAGCCAGTCGTGAGTGTGTAGTGATTGTTCTGATCCAGTGTAGTGGAGCACTGGTCAGCGTCACACAAAACAGACTAATTAACGTTAGCGAGAGCCGCGGTTTGAGCAGAAGGAAAGCAGCGGGTAAATCATGCGTTTGAGACGGACTTGAGCACCGCTGCCAAACACAACAGCAGAGGAAGCTTCAGCATAAACAAGACAAGCCTACTCTTTTTCCTCCAACACTCTTTTCTTTCTTTTCCTAACCCAACAACAAGCACACACACTCACGGCGATGAGTTTTACTGCCATATTTTGTGTTGAAAATCCTCAGTCTTGCTGTTTTTGACTGTGATCGCAATCACGCATGAAGAAAAAAGGCCATTGTTGTGCTTGCGATAGATTGAGATGTAGTGAGTTTTTGCATATAACACACAAATATCTTTTAATGGAGTCAGTAAAATAAACTTAATTCAATGCAAAGATTATTTTTCTGACCCCACTGGCAGATATAAACTTAATGTTTTAAGGATAATGTGAAAATAAAGTGGTCTGACTTAGAGTTACTCAGACTGGAGTAGAAATGAGACACATGCAGAGAAATCTGTGTTTGGATTGAGCTGTAGGTTTAGTGAAAGCTGCAGTTAGCTGTGATTATTACCTGTGTGTGTGTGTGTGTGTGTGCGTGTGTGTGTGTGTTAATTCTCTCGTGGTCATGGCAACAGGTCATTGAGAAACACACAAGCCCTCACAAACAAACACACAAACAAACAAATGGCCTCTTTGTTGGGAAACACAGACTAATGTGACAGGAAGTGTGAGTTTAGAGCCTCTTTCCCACCGTCAGACGACTGAAACATTAATGGAGAATCAGAATCAGAACGCACGCTAATTTTTACAGTCATTGTGTTCAAATAACACTCTGCTCATTTGAAATTCAGAATAAAGACTTTAAAAAATAAATAATTAAAATGTATTCACGTAATTTATGTACAGATTTTTGCATTAAATCAGCAATAAATAAAAAAATCGCGATTAATCGCATTGTTATGCATATGAATATATGAACACAAGTGTAATAATATTTGGTTTGCAAACACTTTAAACAAATAAGGAGCAGTGTTCCTTTTACATTGTAGCAGTTAAACCATTTATTGTAGCGTAAATCTCAGCTTATAACATTAATGTAATTAAATTAAATATAAAACAAGCCATTTGTCACTGCCAGGACATTAACGCTTTTATAGTTCATTATAGAAAAACAATATACCTTGAGTCCAGAGCCTCGATCGGACTCAAAACAACGCAGATTTTCAAAAGCGCAGATTTTCTGATACGTGCTGTATGATTGCTTTAATATTTCTAAGCGGCAAAAGCGATAGATGTGTAAAGCAATATATTGTGAGAGGGACGTGTGTTACCGTGTCCCATATGACTCAAAATAATAAACCACAAAGTTAACTAAATGGTTCACTCCACTGTGTTGAGTGAGTGCTTCTCCGCTGTCTTCACGTGCTATCGGAAACTTTCTATTTCCAACTTATAAGGTCATGATTACGAGCTCGTTGCATTCTTTTTGTTAAAATAACAGTGATGAGGTTAATGTTGAAGCTTAGCCTAAATAATTTGATCCGGAGCATCCTCCTGTGACCCACGATGTATTCAGAGCCAGTGAAGAACGGACTTTCATGAAAATAAAAACTGCGTTAACATGCGATTAAAATAGTTCTTGGCGTAAATCAGTTATTGCGTTAACGCAATACTTTTTTTTATTATTTTAAATTTTATTATAAAAAATGAGATTGCATTGAAATCATCATGCTCTTGTATTGAATTTAATTGTGTTTTCATCAAGATATTTTTCTAAACCAGAAACTAAACCAGCGTCACACAGGAGTCTGATGCACAGGAACTCAAAGAAAGACGTCAAATAACGAATGACAGCACTGCACTGAGGTCAGGTCACGACCCCGGGGTCACGAGCGCTTCCAGACCGTCACCTTAGACACGACAAATCACCGGCTTCTGACCTCCTGACCGACCCCACATCCAGAGAGAGAGAGAGAGAGATGCACAGAGAGAGAGAGAGAGAGAGAGATGCACAGAGAGAGAGAGAGAGAGAGAGATGCACAGACAGAGAGAGAGAGATGGAAAGGCGACTCTCTGAAAGAGATTCACACTGATTGTTCTTCCTCATTGACTTTCACTGAAGCAAACGTGAGAAAGATGGGAAGACACTCACGTCTATGGCTTACAAATGATCTTGTGAAGATGAAGACACAATGAGAACAAAACATCTCTTTCTGAACTCAGAGATCTGACCCGGTCACAGGAGGAATACACCACACACATCTCATTCGAAGTTATCAAAACATTAATAAGAAATCATTTTAATCAGAAAGATGTACCATATAGTCATTTTAAATGTCTGCCTGTCGTTTTTTACTAGCGCTGTGTGATTTGTGGAAAATATCTTAAGTGCGACTCAATTTCGATTAATTGCAAAGCCCTACGATTATTATTATTATTTTTTATTAAGTTTTAGTTAATAAGGACTCTGGTACATAAGATAGATCAATTGAGAGCCACGCCCCCATTTCTCAACATCCAATCCAAAACTGACGCACAGAAGCTAGTCCTGCCCTACCTTTTTCCTTCGGTGATAATTGATTGATCATTGATCTACTAAAGAATTGAGTGCAGCAGCACTAGACGACATGAAACAGTGTCTGCAACACACTTGACTTCAGCAATGTGATGGATTTCTGAATGAAATGATATTTAATGAGACAAGAGGAAGGGAAGGACTGGACTTTATCCATGAGGAAACAATTAGATGGGAAACAATGACTGAACAGTTACTAGACCCTGACAAACAGCATGTCATCTGTGTGTGTGTGTGTGTGTGTGTGCGCGCGTGCGAGTGTGTGTGTGCGTGTGAGTGTGTGTGTATGAGTGTGTGTCCTGTTGACCAGCAGCTGAAGGTGGGACGCAGTGAGTGTGTGGAGGTAATCAGAAGAGGGAAGAATATAGTTATTAAATTATCGAGTGTTTTCTTTGCTAAACTGAAGGCCATGAAACACTCGTCTTAATGAAGATTAACGACTCCATTCTGACGAGAAACAGACGAGCCTCATTGTCTAAAGTTACTGAAAGAAGCATCGCTCTCTTTCGCTGCTTTCTGTTCCTCATCCTTCCTCTCTCCCTCTCTCTGTTTTCCGTGAATAGTCTCAGCGAGGGGGGAACTGTCTGTTTGGCAGAGCCTCATCGAGAGTCGCTCATGTTAAACACATCAACATTTCTCTCTGTTCATTTTCCACGTCTGAGACTGAACCCAGATCAGCTTCAGCGCCGCTCATCGACACAGAACCAGAGACAGGGTGGATTTTCATGATTTGAGTCGAGTGTTAACCCTTCGAGTGCTTCAGATGCTCTGATGAACTGGTTTTACTGCTGTCATGTGACGTCTGACTGAGGGCAGTGCATGATGGGAGTTGATGTTCTCCATCAGGGACTGATTAGATGCGCAGAAGTGTGTTTGCTGTATCTTGTGTCTCTGAGACAGTTAAATGTTGAGGTAGATTTAGAGAACTACTGTGTGAATAAACACCAACCTCTGGGATGATTGTTTATTAACCCTATACAGCCACTGGACCATATCTGATGACATAAACGGTCAAACTCTGCTGTCTCTCTCTCAGTCTCTCGTCTTCTGTCTCTTATTGAGAGTTTAGAGTGATTTATCCAGTCAAAGCTCTTCTAGTGTAATTTCTTACAGCCTAAGGCCCACCTGTGCAATAGTCATGCTGTCTAATCAGCATCTTGATATGCCACACCTGTGTGGAGGATGGGTTATATCAGCGAAGTAGAAGTGCTTACGAACACAGCTTTAGACAGATTTGTGGACAATAATTGATAGATATAGGCCTATTGTGGGGGGAGGGGGGGCAAAAACAAAAGTGTTGCATTTATAATTTAGTTCAGTGTATAACACACAAATGCAAGCTTTTTTTGCCTAAAGGCTCAAACTTAAAAAAGATGATTACATATCTTCAGGCTTTACAGAGTTGAGACTCTTTCACTGATTTCTGTGTTCATCTGAATCTGTTTCAGCAGGTCATTATTGTAAATGTTGGTAACGCTTCACATGATTTGAGACGCACTGATATCAGACTAAACCACATGAAAACATGAAACTGTATCTCAGCTGTGTCTCAGAAACATACAGTACAGTAACATGAACCTTGTTTTTTGAAGCTTGTAAAGCACATTTGATTTAAAACTCATCGATCTTAACTTATCACAGTTTATCGTCAAACGTCTGAGCACTGGTTTGATTGACAGGAAGGTACTTGGATGGAAATCCCATTGTTTGTCGGAGTATGGTGGAGCAGAAATGACCCTTTTTGATTCTCCGCTCTGAATCTGGACTCTTTGATTTTCTCACGTCTTGTATTTTGGCTCTTGTTCCGCAGCATTTAATTTAAACGTGTTCTGCTGTCGGTGAAGTCATTTCATTTGTGCGCAGCACCTCGCTGATGATGAGGTGTGAGAGCGTGTGCCTTTTATCACAGATTCGTGTTCTTTACATCAAACGTGTGACCCCTGACCTCATGCCTTGACATCATCAGCAATGACATCATGTCCAATCAGAGCGTGAATTGCTCTGCTTCACTCATTAACACAGCGAACGCATGCACGCAGGTACAAATGATCTCAAAATGACTTGTGTTTGCACATGAGTCGTGAATTCGATCCGGTTGGTCTGATTCTTGTTTTTTACGCTTTTTAAAATTGGATTTTTTATTTCTTTAAAGAAAATTAAACACTCTGAAATCCACAAAATAACCTAATGTAATGCCAAATATTGCACACTAAATGTTACTGTGCAATTCTTTAACAATAAATAATAAATATTTATTTGTTATAAACAAAAATGTCAAAACAAAACAGTTGATGAAAAGTTGATAGATAGCCAATAATCAAACATGAATTATGTGAATATATTTTAATATACATATTAATGCATAGATAAACGTATGCATGTATTACTTTACAGTAATATATATTTGTATGGTGTATAAATTATTATTATTATTTCTAAATAATTTATCAAATAAATAATTTTTATTTTTATTGGAAATTATTAGGCATTTTTCATGAAAATGTTAAGTTCATGAAAAAAATAAGCAGATAAAAAAGCTATTAATTAAGATTGAATTAAATGTGAATAAATGTATATATATTAATATACATATTATATAATAATAATATTGTATAATTAGTTTATTATTATTTAGAAAATATAATAATAGTAATATAATAATAATAATAATAGGCGTAATAATTATTAAAAAGATCTGTTTTGATGGCTATGAGGAGCATTTAGTTTATTTTGCAATTAATCGTAAATCATAAAAATAGTTTGTAGGGTGAATAGACAGACAGAAGGAGAATTATTGTCGAACTGAAGGATCAATTAAAGCTGTTTTGGTCAAAACAAAGCTAGTTTGCTGAAGTGAGGTGAACTGAAACTCACCTTTCTATCTGTAACTTCAGCCGAATACTACACACACCAGAGACGGCTGTTTAATAATAGAGTCAAACAACCTGGAGCTGAGACGCCGAGCACTGAAACTCAATCTGTGTGTGTGTGTGTGTGTGTGTGTGATGTCTCTCACCTGTGTGAATTCTCATTAGACACACAGGTTTTCCCCGCTCTTCGCTGTTTTTGCGCGGCCTGTGCTTTGATACGACTCTCTCAGGGGATTGTGGGTAATCTCAGATCAGTGGATTGAATTATTCCTCGTCCCTCGTGAAGATGCGCTGGGGTTATTTACACTTCAGAGCGAACGAGTGCAGCGTAAATATTCATGTCTGTTGACTTTAGCGCGAGGAGGACGCTGCGCGGACACATATTTCTTCTTCTGTTGCGTTATTCTTGGCGTTGAACGACGCGGATCACGCTGCTGAGAAAACAATCAGCTTTCCACCTCTGTACGGAGGCCAGAGAACGTTCTGCTGACGTTATGAAAACGCTATTTCGGAACATTCAAAACATACAGCATTTAGTTATTTTTTTCACACGTTTTCAAAACATTGCAACACAAAATACAGAATGCCTCTTGCAAAATAAAGCACTGTGTTCAAAATATCACAAACACATCTCAAAAGCAAACATTTGCAAACAGCTTTACCCTAATATTAATTCCTTTTAAGAAAAAAACTAAATGTATAAAAACATTTCTAGGTTATGTGAACGTTAGAGCAAACATTAAGGGGAACGTTACTTTAGAATGTTCTTTAAAGCATCTTAGACAAACATCAAACTAATGTTTCAATAAAACGTTCCATGAACGATGTATAAGTAATGTTTTTGTAGCGTTTTGAGAAGGTTATTAAAGATCAGATCACTTTGGATGAACGTTCTATTAATGTTACTGGAATAACGTTTGTTCATAGCATTGAGAGAACATTGTCAGAGTGTTGTGGGAACGTTCCCGTTTTGAATTAGAAGAATAACATGAAGCAGTGAACACCGAATCTGTCTCTGGTGTTTTTCTGAGCTCATGGCTCTGTGATGTTAAATGCAGCAGATATTAAAGTTCTTCAGGATGAGAGGAGCTGTGAGTTTTGGGATCTGGCCGCTCTGCTCGTCTGGTTTTATGTGTTTTAACTGCAGATGTATTGAGTTATTGAATATCATGAGTCGCTGTGGAATCTGACTGAATGAGTCGCGTTTGACAGTGTTGTTGAACAGCTCAGTTCTATATTAATGCTGCATTCATGTGTGGATGGAATTGTAATTAAGAAATATGTTGTGATTGCAAGATGACAAGGAACATTTCAGAAGACAAAAATCAATCCATGTTGACTGATGAGAGTAAAAGGCATCACTATATTACAGTAATTTACTGCGCTGCTGAAATAATATTGCTGAAATATTTTGAAACACTAGTAAATTTCATGAATAACTGCAAGAAATGTCAGATGTTACAATGTTAAGCTGCATGTAAATGCATTTGACAGATGTTTTCATCCAAAGTGCATTAAATGCATAACTTGTCAGTTCATCGATTTGCTCGGAATCTAACCCAAGAGACTGAATAAAAAATACAATTGACAAATCTAAATATTAATAAACACTACAATACGATAAATCTCAATGACACTAAACTACAGTGGTTTAAGACACGGCAAGGGTTGATTTCTGCAAAGTTGAAACAGTCAGCTTTGTGCTTTTGTAAAATTTAAGTTTTTGAAAAATTACATGAATGTTGTTTTTTTGCCTGAAACTTATAAAAAATATATATTTCTTGCATTTAACAGATGAGGAGGGAAGGAAGGAAGAATAAATAAAAAAAAATACATGTAAAACCATGTATTGCATTGGTGTTCTATCATGCTGTTTTTCCCGTTAGGACAGTTTTAGATGTGAAGTCTGAGGGGCTGTTTTCTGCCAGCACTGGGTCTCTGTGTGAAGATCAGGATTGTGAGGGTGTTAATGTCTCTGTGTCTGTCTCAGGTGGAGATCACCCTGCAGGACGTGAATGATAACCCACCGGTGTTCCCCTCCGACTCGCTGGACATCACCATCCAGGAGAACATCAGTGACGGCTTCAGGATCCTGCAGCTCACGGCCACAGACGCAGATGAGGTACAGACCACAGCTGTCACTCATGATGATTGATGTGATGATGATGGCTCTAGCTGCTGTGTGGCCCCGCCCCCAAACTCTATGATGCTCATGTCTACTGATCTCGTGTTCAGTCTGAACTATTAAACACTGCGACAGTAAACCAGTGAGCTCAAACTCACATATACAGACAACTAACAGAGTCACAGCCCTGAGCTATGATTGGCTGATCGCTATTGGACAGGTGGTGTTAGGGGCGGGGCTTCTCATTAGAGAGCAGATAATTAGCGCGATTGTTCAAGCTAAAACTATAACTAACTAATAAAAAAACGAACTAAATTGTTTTTTTGTTTTTTTTACTTCAAATGAAATAAACATATACTTGAAAAAATATATATAAAATAAACATATATACTAGTTGCCAAGGGGGGGAAATCATTTAGTTTAATTTGATGTACTAAAATAACTAAAACTTAAACAATTAAAATCGCTGTTCTTAAATTTAGATGTTAACTGAAATAAAATATTATAAATTATAATTTTAATATTTTAAAATAAATCTATGTTTACTTCTATTTCTAATAAATGAAATTAAAAATATGTAAATAAAAAATATAAACATACATTGTGATTTCAACATGAATAAATATAACAAAATTAATGAAGCTAGATTAAATCAAAATACTGATTAAAGTAATTAATATTATGGAATAACACTTGTAATTAGAATAATTAGTCATGCACATGACTGCAAACAAGTAAATTAATGTTAAACGAGCAGTGTGTTTATGATTATTATAACATATGATAACAAATACCAGTTTGCAGCATCAAACACAGTCCAAGAAACGTAGTCCAGAATAATGTGGACGACACAATAATCAAAGAGCCTGAATATAAAAAAGGCTTCTTTTAAATATTAATTGCGATTGATTTAATCATTAAAATGTCAGTTTACAATTTAAATTAATCATTAAATGTTTTAAATAAGTTTAAGATTGCTTCGATATAACTATATAAATATATAATGAGTATAAATCAGTCCAGGAGGAGCAGCTGTGATCGGATCTGTGATGTTTTTCCCCTCTCCTATTTGTCCTCAGTGTTTTTAACTGAACAGCTCAAACTGAATGTGATGTTGGAACGCTGGGCAGGAATTCTGGGATGTTTGGGCTGTGTGACTGGAGTCCAGGGCTATTCCTGTCCAGATCTCTAATTGTTGTTATTTTAGTACACCACGTTTAGATAAATGAAAATGAGGACTGCTTTCCTTGGCAGTGAGATGATCTAGTTGTTTGTGTTGTTTTGTTTGAGTGAGCATGTGTCTGATGAGGATGTGTTGTGCTGGTTGAGGTTGAGGATAGTGCGGTCAGTCGGTCAGAGGAAGCAGGTCTTCTCTCTCTCTCTCTCTCTGTCTCTCTCTCTCTCTCTCTGAGTGAGTTTCCGTATGTCGTTCGGTCGCTGTAGATCCAGTTCTGAGCGCTCAGCGTCCGCGGCCGGAAGAGTGGGCGGCTCCAGGTGGCTGATGGGAAATCCAGAGATCTGCTCTGATCTATTGCAGCAGAAGCTCAGGAATCACATTCAACATTTTCTCAGAGAAAAACACAGGATTCAGAGGATCTGAACATTAAACATTAAATGTGTGTATGTGCATATATTGGTTAAAGAGTTAATACATATATAAAGGATAGTTCAAGGAAATATATTTAGGATATTTGTGTGTTTATTATAGTAAAATGCATGCAGATTTCTATAGTTAACTACAAAAGTAAAACCAAAACAATAAAAAACATTTTCAAAAACATTACTTAAACTCAAATATAATTAAATATGTATTTTTTTAAAGTAGACTTTACTGTATTTCAGCTAGTTGCAATGAAAAAAGTAATATTATGTGTTTCATGTAGTAATGTAAAAATAATAATAAAGAAAAATATTTAAATATAAAAAAAATACTTTTGTAATGAAAATATTATGGGAAAAAAACTAAGATCAAAATAAAAACAAATATATAAGAATATTTTTTTTTAAATTATTATTACAATAATATATGTAGCATAAAAATGTAAGCCTACTTTAAAGACCATTTTTATTTTAGAATTATTTATATACCATTATAGTTATTTATTAATATTTTGAATAAGCTGTTTTTTATATTTTCAGTTTTCAATTTGTTTTGTTTTATTTTAGTGAATTTATTGTATATTTTTTTTATCAATTTATTAATTTTTAGTTTTTATTATATAAATATATATCAATTAGTTCCCAAGGTCAAGTTTCTCATTTTAATTCATTTATTTAATCTAGTCATATTTTATATGAATCTAATCTAGTCATATTTTATTGTAGCTTTATTTTTAAAAAATGTATTTTTTTTTCAGCTTAGTGTAAAATGAAAGTAAAATGTCTAATGTCTTACAGTAAAATGTTCGGAGCCCAGAGCTGTACTCTTTGATTGATCACAGTATATTCACTTGAGTCTGAGTCTGAGAGGCGATGCTGCGGTGACTCTGTAACCGGATCCTGATCTGCTGCTCTTTGATCTGCTGTCGTCTCTGAACTCGTATTGTCCTGCGCTCAGTCCTGGACGTCCCGATCTGTCGCTGGCGTTATTCTCTGCTCGTCAGGATCAGATGTGTAGCGTCTGAGAGCCGCGGGGATCAGGGGATCCATTAGCTGGATTTATAGAGGAAGCGTATATCCCTTCAGTGCTGTCTCTCTCTCTCTCTCTCTCTCTCTCTGTCTCTCTCTCTCTCTCTCTCTCTCTCTCTCTCTCTCTCTCTCTCGCTCGTGTGCTGTATATGTGGGGTTGTGTTTCGGCAGACTGCAGATCTGACTTCAGGAAACACAACACCAGCCTAGAAATGAAATCCTTTCACTCTCACTAATTGGTCCTGCTGTAAACTGAAGTTAATGTGTGACGTTACACACAGACATGTTTGTTTCAGTATTTTGCACACCACCTATTTTAGAATAATTTATATAATATTATAGTTGTTAGTAATATTCTGAATTAGCTTTTATTTTATATTTTCACTTTTCATTTTAGTTTCTATCATTTATTTCCAGCTAGTGATTTCAATGATTTAAATACATTTCTCAAGATGTTCCATTTAATATTTATATTTTAAGCATATGTGTGAAGGTTTGATGTTATGCACAGACATATTTATTATTCAGATAATTTATTCTCATATTATTTATATAATATCATAGTTTTTAGTAATATTTTGAATTTGTTATTTTTATATTTTCAGGTTTTTTTATTTTATTTAAGCAAATGTGTGGAAACTTTGACATTATGCACAGACACGTTTATTTTATAGACCGTTTATTTTGAATTAGCTTTTATCTTTATATTTCCAGTTTTCATTTTAGTTTTTTGTAATAAAAAGTGTTGTTCAAAAAGTTTTTATAATTAAATATTAGTATTCAATATTGCTGTTTAGTTATATATATATATAAAAAAAATGCATTTATTCTATTTCTTTTTTTATTTTATTTTAGTTTTATTTACATTTTAATAAAAAAATTGTGTTTTTCACATTTTTATTAGTTTTATTTCTTAGTTTTTATTATTTCAAGTACCGTATTTTCCGGACTATAAGTCGCACTTTTTTTTCATAGTTTGGCAGGTCCTGCGACTTATAGTCAGGTGCGACTTATTTATCAAAATTAATTTGACATGAACCGAGAGAAATGAACTAAGAGACATAAACCGAGAGAAAACATTAACGTCTCCTGTAGTTCTCCTGTAGTCTACACAGAGGACATAGAGCGCCCTCTCGCGGCTGTAGATGTTAATGTTTCTCTTGGTTCTTGGTTCGAAATATGCGACTTATAGTCCAGTGCGACTTATTTATGTTTTTTTTTTCTCATCATGACGTATTTTTGGACTGATGCGACTTATAGTCTGAAAAATACTGTAATTGTAATGCTCCAATGTAAACTTAATTTAGTAAGTTGCCAAGACAACATTTCTCATTATCAAGTGTTTTATGCAATATTCATATTTTATTTCAGCTTTATTTAAATTAAATGTGTGAATATGAGATGTTACACACAGAGATCATTTTTACTTATTTTCTTAATAATTTTGTCTTGATTTTCAGTATAAATATCTAAACATTCTGAAACTTGCTTTCTGAAAAATCGATCAAAATAAATCGAGTTTTGTCTCCTGTTTGAATGAAGTTTGTGACTGAAGCGGTGTTTTGTGCAGGGAGCGAACGCTCTGGTGACGTACTCCATCATCAGCGGCGCAGACGACAGCTTCTCCATCGACCCGGAGTCCGGCGAGCTGACGGCTATCCGGCGTCTGGACCGCGAGCGCAGATCCAAGTACTCACTGCTGGTGCGAGCAGACGATGGCCAGCAGTCCTCCGACGTCCGGCTCAACATCACCGTCAGCGACGTCAACGATCACACGCCACACTTCTCACGCAACGTCTACTCCTTCGACATCCCCGAGGACACCAGTCCAGGTATGAGACATGATGATGAGGATCAGTCTCACAGAGTTCTTTTAATCGCAATTAATCGCGATTAAAGCTGCAGTAGGGAACTTTGGTAAAAATATATTTTTTACATATTTATTAAACCTGTCATTATGTCCTGACAGTAGAATATGAGACAGATAATCTGTGACAAAATCAAGCTCCTCTGGCTCCTCCCAGTGTCCTATTGCCATTTGCAGAAATCCATCGCTCCCGGTGAGAAACAACCAATCAGAGCTGCGGTCCGTAACTTTGTTTGTGTTCAAAATGTAGAAAAATGAACATAATAAGTGAGTACACCATGAATCCATTTTCCAAACCGCGTTTTTAGCTTGTCCTGAATCACTAGGGTGCACCTATAATAAGTGTTTATATTCGGACTATTTTAGATTGCTTCGGGGATACCGCGGCGGAGTAACCCAGTACCTTTGTGATTCTTCATAGACATAAACAGAGAGAAGTAGTTCCGGCTACGATGTTCTTCTGCACGACGCAAGCAGTTCTGTTTATTAACCGCTAGAGCCTCAAAAGTTTGATGACATACTATATGTTTGTGTACTGCGCATATTTTAGGGATGGGCGATATCTTATAGTTTGTGATATATTGGTAAAAACTCTCCCCACGATAATAACGATAAAGTGTAGTTGTTGACATATTTCTGTGTGCGACATCATGGAAGGCGGACGTGAAATTGAGGAAGAGTTTATCGCTAAACGAGGAGCTCCTTCTGGTTTGGTCAGGGCTGTACAGTACAGTACAGTTTTGCATGTGTTTGAGTGTTTTCAAACCTGTTGTCCAACAACGATATCATTTATTAACATGCTTTTTCTCTAAATTAACTTCATAACATCAGTCGAATGTCTGAAATGAGTTTTTGTGATCAGACGTGGTTGTTTCATATCACGTAATGAGGCACAAAGCTTCTGGAAGTAAAAACTCATGGTGAAATTGATTTTTAACAGTAACTGATAAACCATGAAATATTATTATTATTATTATTATTATTTAATTAGCTTCTTTTTTTTATCAAAATATTTTTTTGTTAAATATTACTATTAAATAGGACTACTTAGTTCTATTAATTTATATTAATTTATTTCTTATTTCAGTTATAGTTTAAGTCAATATATTATTTTAAATATCATAATATTAATAATATAGTTAATATAGTTAATGCTTCATGCATCATTAAATGTGTGAATTTGTAACATTTTACATTTTCATTTTACCAAACAAATTTTTGGTTATGTGCTTTTGATATTTTTATTAGTTTTATTAAAAAAATTAAAGTTAAATATTACTAATATTATTTATTTCATTTCAGTTTTAGTCATAGTTTTTTTAATTAAATATTATGTAGTTATATTACAAAAATTATTATTTCAGTTCTAGTTAATTTGTAGGTTTCATGTCAAAGGCCGTGAGCTCCGAGGTTATTAATTAATGGTATTTTCTTTTGATAAAGCCATCAGACTGCATTATTTCAACTTATATATATATATATAATCAAGCTGAATGGCAGAATTCGCAAGTGAAAAACTACATTTTTCATAATGCGTCAGAGAAACTTTCAATAATCACAGAATCAACACAAGCACATTCACTAAAACTCCAGTTGCTTGTTGGTGATTGGTCATTGAACATCGTTGTATAATTACTAAGTTTTTGTTGTGGTTTTCCATCGAGGTTCGATCGTGGCGGCGATTCTGGCCAGTGACTCTGACTCGGGATCAAACGGAGAGATCACGTACTCTATAGAGGAGGATGATGAGGACGCCACCTTCCTCCTGAACCCCGTCACCGGCGTCTTCAACATCAGCCGAGCGCTGGACTACGAGTCTCAGCAGTACTTCATCCTGACGGTCCAGGCCCGGGACGGAGGTGGTCTGTCCAGCTCTGTAAGGGTCTACTTCAATCTTCTGGATGTCAATGATAACCCTCCACGCTTCAGCAGCTCCGTCTACAGCAGCTCGGTCCTGGAGAGCGTGAGTCCTGGAGCGAGCGTCCTGAGCCTGAGCGCCGCTGACGCCGACGACGGTGAGACGCTACAATACAAGCCTAAAATATTCAACTGAGATTTTAAGTTTGGTTTTCCATCATTTAATCAACAATTTCATGGGTAAAAGGGTTTTGTTATTGACATTTGAAATTATTTTATTTTTTAAATATTATTTATACATTATTTTGTACATTTTTTGTGCCATTTATTTTATTTGGATTTTTTTATTTTATTGACATTTTTCTTTTCCTTTCCTGTGGTTTAATTAAATATTAGTTTTTAAATCAACATGCAAACCCCAATTTCATTCATGGTTACAGGTTTTATTATTATTATTTTTTATTATTTTAAAATTAATTATTTTTATTTTACTTTTTTATTATTTAATTAATTATTATTTATTAGGTTTTAACTGTTTTTTTATTTTTCTTAATTAGATGAAAAATGTTCATCTGCACTGAATGAAATGAAAACAAATATCTGCAGTTGCAATTTTCAACATTTTGCCATCTTGGCTGATTCTTACATTATTTACTCTGTTTTCTAGAACAGTAAATTAATTTAAAATCACATTGTAGTGTAAGAATGTTCAAAACATCATTTACTCCTTGTTTTTAACAACATTTATGTGGTTTTCTTCAACAAAAAAAGTTAAAGTCAGCACATTTCAACACAGTATTTAGACTCAGGCTAGTCTGGTCTAGTTCAGACTGCGGTTAGTTTAGTACAGGCAGGGTTTGGGTGGATCATGTCTGGGTCATATCAAAATGAATAAAAGGAAATAAGAGCAGATATGTGGCACAAAGGAGCTGCAGGCTGGATTCTGAGCCACACATGTTTCTGTTGAGAATCCCGTCTCTGACTCTAATGTGGTTATGCTGACCTACATTTGTGCCTGTGGCTTTCCTCCCGCTCTTCTGTAAGTGTGTTCATGAGCACACAGTGTCCTCAACACGTTTCTGACCATATGAGAGCCTCCTGACCCCTGACCTCTGACCCCTGTGTGTTTAGTAAACGAGGCCAGTGTGGTTCCACATGAGCGGCCAGCATTACAGACGCTCAATTAGAGCTCATTTACTGTGAACGGAGCAGATCTGTATCACACACTCGCTGTACTGTAACACGTCTGCACAAACACAACACACATTATACTGCAGAGATCCCTCTTCACATCCGCGCTGTTAACAGCCAAAGTCAGGATTCCTGTTTAGAAATGGACTAACTACACAATACTCAAACGTACAGTTTCCCAAACCTTTTGTCAGATGTGAACTTTAACTTGAATATTTAATTTCAGTTTAAGTTTTTAATTTTAGATTAGTTTAAGTCAGGGTTATATATATATATATATATATATATATATATATACAATTAAATATAATAGCATTAGTGTTGTTTTCCAGGGCCGAATGCGGAGCTGCATTACACCATCGCTTCAGGAGACCCTCAGTCACAGTTCACCATCACAAACACTGGCGTCTTACAGACCAGGAAAGCTCTGGACCGAGAGACACAGTCGTTTTATAACCTCGTCATCACCGTGAACGACCTTGCTCCGTCTCCCATGAGCCGCTTCACCAGCACCGCACAGGTGTCCATCATCCTCCTGGACGTCAACGACTGCTCTCCCACATTCACATCGCAAACGACGGCGTATATTCAAGAGAACACGCCGGTGGATACACTGGTGTTCACAGCGCAAGCTAGCGACGCTGACAGCGGCCCCAACAGCTACGTGGAGTATTCCCTCAAAGGGCCGTTTGGGAATAAATTCAGCATCGGGAACATCGACGGCGGCGTGACTCTGGTGGGCGAACTGGACCGCGAGGAGATGGCCAACTACTCGCTGACCATCGTGGCCACGGATAAAGGCGAGCCGCCGCTTTCCTCCAGCATGGAGGTCACGATGATCGTGCTGGACGTGAACGACAACACGCCTAGCTTCTCGCAGAACATCTATGACATCGAGATCGAGGAGAACACGCTCAGTGGCACCGACGTCCTGCAGGTGTTCGCCAGCGACGCCGACGAGGGAACCAACGGCCAGGTGCGCTTCTCCATCGCCGGAGGGAACCTGAACTCAGACTTCCGGATCGACTCGGTGACGGGAGTGATTTCTGTGGCGAGGCTGCTGGATCGTGAGACGCGTTCTGCGTATTCTCTGCTGGTGCAGGCGGCGGATCGCGGCAGCAGTCCTCGAGTGGATCGCGCCACTGTTAACATCGTGCTTTTGGACGTTAACGACTGCACACCTGTGTTTGAGCTCTCACCATACAGCGTCAGCGTACAAGAGAACTTAGGAAACCTGCCCAAGAACATCCTACAGGCAAGTGCATGGCATTTATGCTATTGAAATTATCGCAAATAGATTTACAATCATGCATTTAACAGATGCTTATTTCCAAAGTGATTTATGAAAGAGGAACTAGTTGAAAATTGACAAACAGCCTCTGAGGTCACATTTGGTGTATGTTTGGTAAATTATTAATGGAAAAATTTAAGCATTTCCAAAATTAAAGTAAATATGTTTTTAATCATGCATTTAGCAGATGCTTATTTCCAAAGTGATTTATGAAGGAGAAATTGACAGTTTTCAAAATGACTATTTTGTGTAATCAATATTGGGAGAAATACTTTGAATTTGGAATTTGTGATTCTAAATATATTTAAAATCTGTTGGATATTGTAAATCCAGTATCTAAATATCTTCAGTACATTTTGGCTCTATTAAGATTTAATAGGCAAGAATGAACCCAGTGTCCGATGTGACAAACTTGTAATTACGACTTTGGCGGGAAATTGCTGATAGCATTAGTTCATCTCATTAGATTGGGCGGCTTTGGTTCTACATCATTTAGAATTTTTGCTGTAACGTGCAGAAATGCGAGAGCAGATTCCCAGCACAAACCACGCTCTGTAGCTGGAATGGCTTGCGTGTTTGATGGAGAGGCTGGAATGATAAATGCTGGCTTCCCAGCGCAGGGTGACCGAGTGTAAACGCTGAAGGTAATATGCCACGGCCAAATGACATAGTGAGGGTGGTCTCCAGTGTCCGAGTCAAAACAAACCTCACCTGAGAGTGAAATGAGCTGGAGTCACGGCTCCTCAGGTGTGCCAGCGCCAGAGTCTCACGCAAACCAACACTGAACCCAAACCAGGCATTTTACAGACCTACAACACAGAATGAGAATAACTACACAGAGTAACACATTCAGCTCATAAAGACATCATTGTTTTCACCATCATTTAAAGATTACAGATACGTATCTTATAATGTTCTAGTACATTTTTTTGCACCCATACATTTGTTTTAAATATTATACGAACATTAAAATGCCCAGTTTTCTTGTTGCGATTATAACGTCATTTAAAAAATAACAAAAACGTTTCTTAGAATGTTCAAAGTACAAATAACTCAAGATTGTTGATCTCGGAACGTTTTTTTCTCAACATTCTGAGAATCAAATATTCATGAACGTATAATTAATTTCCATAAACATTACTTTAAGAAGGACTTGTATAACTTAAAAAAATAGCGAAAGTTGTGAGAACGTTACTTGATGGCTTGTTATATAAAAGCTGATTAGAAACACTGACGATCTCTGGTGGGGTGCAAACGTATCACCTTTTGGTGAAATTTGCCTTTTTAAATCCAAAATAGGTCATTTGTGTGATTTGTGTAGATCTGACTTCTACACTCTCACAAATCCTCAACAAACAAACAAAGCATAGACACGATGTAAATAAGAGATTCATTAAGCAGTGTGTGGTTACAGTCATTGATTGAGACAGGAGTTTAAATTTTTAAATTTTTGTTTTAAAGTTTTTTTGCTGTGCCTTTAAAAGGATTGACGTACACATATATTGCAGTGTTTCAGGAGTGACAAAACGCGTATGTTTATACGATATTAGGGTATGTGAATATACTGTAAGCTAATGAGTGATCATTTTTTATCATCATCTACTTGTTTCTTGGGGTAACATCACGCCATTTTCATTGTAAAAGTGTTTGTTTTCCATCAGGTGTCTAAACTGAAGCATGGCTTGTTTTCCATGAGAAATGAGAAATGTCTTCTTAGATGCAACTCTTACTGCACAACTCTAGAGTTAAAAACATAATGAAGTGTTTAAAATATTACATCGTAGTCATCTTTTTCAGGGTGATTAACATTGTTATTGTAGTAGCATTAATAAATTATGGTTGTTATTTTTTGTTTGTTGATTTTAACATTTTATTTAAGTACATCAAGTTAAGTTTAATGAAAATGAGAAATGGAAACTTCTTGGAAACTATCCTAAAATTGAAGTTTTTTTTTTTTTTCAGAGCAGTTCACAGTTAATGAATATCACGCATTTATGCCAAATGATTGCTTATGTTATACTGTTGATGAATTATGACTGTGTTTACTTGATGGTGTTGGTAGATGGTTTCAAGATGCATATTTAAGCTCCATCGTGTTTAGAAATCAGCAGCTGGAAGTAGCAAACCAACGACATTTCAAAATAAGAGTCCTGGTGTATTTCAACCTTGCTTATAATGAATAGTCCTGAATTACACATAAAATATTTTACTTCTTTTTTTCTGGATATTAATGGTGTTTTGGATACACAATGAACTGTATTTGACCTTTAATTCACTGTGTGGGCTTTGAAAGTGAGATGGCATGATTGTTTTGTTCAGTAGGGACTGGTGTTGAATCCTAAAGCAGGTTTGTGTTGTGTGGCAGGTGGTGGCTTCGTGATGATGATCTGGGCAGTAACGGTCAGATCAGTTATTCCCTGAGCAGCGGGAACGACGCGGGAGCATTCAGCCTTACGGTCCAGCGGTCAGCTGAACCTGATCCGAAACGCTGGACAGAGAAACCCAGGACAAATACACGCTCATCATCACAGCGCACGACGCAGGTAAGAGCGGCTCGACTCCTGACCCAAACCACTGCAAACTCTCTTTTTAAATGACAATAATGAGCCGAAACCCCAAAGTCAATCCTGTTAATCCAGCATTAGAGTCCACACGTTTACCTGCCATAGTTTATCCATGTTTATGCACTGTTTCCATCCGAAGATGCAAATCTTGTTTTCCTTCTGAATTCAAAATGTATTTTTGTGACACCATCGATTGTTTTGGATCATAAACTCACTTCATTTTGATACGTAGAACAAGACTGGGAAAGAAACTCACGACTTACACTATTTAAAAGTTGCTTTATTAATATTTGACATACATTCTCATAACATTACCAGATCAGTGTTCTCAAAATGTCTTCATGACGTTATTTGTAACAAGAAACCTGGACATTTGAACGCTCTTAGTAGATTTAAAAACAAACCTTCAAATCGCCACGTTTTAGGGAAAAGTAAAGTTAGAAGAACATTGGAAGAACTTTTTCTGTAACCGCGACAAGGACATCTGAACGTTTTAGACACATTTCAAAGCAATGTTATTCTAACCTAATTTTGCTCAGGGGTCACAGGATTTTCCTTCTCCAGGAAATGGATCTTAATTTGAGAATGTTTAGATATTGTTACTGGAAAACAGGACAGAAATGCTGACGATAACATCATTTTTTACGCTGTTGTTGCCAGAATTGGGGGTTTATTTCAATCTTGATTTTGGGGATGAATTTGGATTGTTAGTATTTTTACAAGAGTTAAAACCGTTCTGAAAGAAGTGTTTGCTTTCACAAGAGATGCATAATCCTCTTGGATGGTGAGTGCATGTTTTGTGGTTTTTCTGTGTGGAGCCATGCTTCCAGAACTTGTGTGTAAGCTAAAGAAAAAAGTGAGAAAAAACATGCCGGGGTTTTAGTTGGTCTTGATTTTGGGATGAAATGTGACTCAGAGAAGTTCTTGACAGGTTTCACCCTTATATTGTTAAGTAAGTTTGTAGTAAATATTTCCGCTGTTGAACTTGAGTTGATCTGGAAGCTGATGTTAATCTGTTGTTTGCGGAGGTCCTGATGTGTGTGTGTGTGTGTGTGTGTGCTCCTCTGAGGTCACATGACCTGCTGTAAAGAACAGGATTTGCTCTGTACATCAGCGAGAAGTTTTGAGGATAAATGCTGTCCTGTATCTGCCAAGAGCAGGAAACGGCTCTGGAGCCGAGAGCCAGTCAAACCATGACTGATGTTCTGGCCCGGACACAATCTGCAGACCTTTTCCACATTTTCTACACCGTTTTTACTAGTAAATCTGAAGAAGTCGGGTTTCAGCGTGATCAGATTTGTTTATTGTGACTCGCAGTTCTGCTTTATGGCAAAATTGCTTATGAAAATGAACAATTTTCTACTTTCATTGCTGGAAATAATGGTTTGGAATGGTTTTAGCTGATCTGAAAATGCCTCGAAACCCCTGAAATATATTTTTTTTTTGTATGAATCATAAGTTTTGATGATAGTTACATGGACAGACAAAAGTTTGTGAACAGTAAGAATATTCATGTTTTTATAAAGAAGTCTCTTCTGCTCACAAAAATACAGTATAATTTGGAAATGTTTTTACGATTTTAACTAGCTGTTTTCTGTGTGAATCTGTGTTAAAGTGTAATGTATTTCTGTGATGCTCCGCTGTATTTTCAGCATCATTCCTCCAGTCTTCAGTGTCACATGATCTTCAGAAATCATGAAAATATGATGATTTACTTCTCAAGAAACACATTGTTATTATTTTGAAAAACATTAATATTTTAACTTTTTTATTATTTAAAGAAGAAACCACTCTGATGTATAGTTGAGGCTTAATACTGTTGAAAAGCACTTTTCACTTGTTTGTCTTCATATAAAATACTGCATGCAATTGATTCAAACAATGGTAAATTTGTGATAATCGCAATTATAATTTCATGGGAATAATCGACAATTATGATTTTTGTTATAATCGTGTAGCCCTATTGATGATGATGGATAATAATAATAATCATCAGAAATGTTTCTTGAGCATTAAATCAGTATATTATTATGATTTCTGAAGATCATGTGACACTGAAAGAATTTTGCTTTGATCAAAGAAATAAATTAGAGATTTATATTCAAATAGAAAACAATTATATCAAATAGTGAAATATTTAAACTTGAACTTCTGATTAAATAAATGCAGTCTTGATGAGCATCTTTCAGAAACATGATTAGAGTGATAAAACATCACTGATCGTTATGGTTTAATATCCTCGTTATTGTAAAGCGAGAACAGCTGAACTATGTTTTTCTCTAAAACCAGCCTGAGCAGATCATGAAACCAGTTTAGTCCAGATCACACACATATACGTTTATCACAAGTAAAGCCTGAGTAATGCTCAAGTGTTTACTGGTGTTTGTCTCTGTTTGCGCTGAACTCTGCCAGAAAGCTTGAAGTCTCCTCCAACACTCGTGAAGCAGAAACACACTCCCTAAACACCGCAGAA